>NC_045153.1:27173356-27473356 GCF_900700415.2 Clupea harengus
ACACACACACACACACACACACACACACGGACACTGACACACAACCACACACACAGTGTGCTCCATGGCTAGGTGAAAGACTAACCCTCCCCCACTGCTGTACAAAATGACACACATTGTTCAGGCAACACAGTTTCCCAGAACTTTGTCATACAATTTGTTTCAACAGTCTTGTACAAATATTCTGACAATATGATGTGCGGTAAGCATATTTCTGGTGGCCAAACGTTTTCTCTAAGCCGCCTCACCATGTATGACTTATTCTTATCAGCAGTGCTGGATGATGTCTTTTTAATCATGTTCACCATGACATCATACTTTCATAAAAGCAAAACATTTTTGTAAACATATGCCCATTTTCTATCAGAGATCCAACACGAAATCTAATTTTGAAGCACTGGCATTACCTAATCAATTTAGGTATCCCTTTAGAGGCATACGTAAACATCTTTTCAATTCAAGTTCACTCACGTCTCAATGGGCTGTTACTTTCTAAAAGAGTCTCTGTCCCAGTACGATTCCAACACATTTCTTTCATCAACATTGCATCTCTCAGAGGGATGGGCACAGTTAATAACAGGGAAAAGCTTTGACAAATGTAATCTGTGCAACTAAATAATCACTTTGAGCACACTACTACATTACTCTGATCTTATAGGCTACGAGACACACTGCTCTTGAGCAACGTTACGGTACAAAGCGGAGGAATCAGTGGAATATTAGGAATATCTGACAGATGCTCCATCCTCTTTAGTAATTACGAGCACTTGTCTTCATTTCAGCATCAGTCTGAACGCCTGACCTAATCATGGCTGCAGTCAACTCCCATTAAGGCAGACACGACTCCAATACCATGATTATAACTCAACACAGCTAGCCCCCATTTACCCACAGATGTCCCTCAATTAGTCCCCATTATCGTAGACATCCTATTGTCTGTCTGGCCTTATTCTGCACATTATATATGGCACTTACACAACAGCCAGAACAAAAGCTCTACCTGTCCAAAACATATTATGCTCATCCAGTGCACCATTCAGTTCCGTTTCAACTATCCTAAAGAGAGAGAGAGAGAGTAACTATCCTAAATGAGAGAGAGAGAGAGAGAGTAACTATCATATGGAGAGAGAGAGAGTAACTATCCTAAAGAGAGAGAGAGAGAGAGTAACTATCCTAAATGAGAGAGAGAGAGTAACTATCATATGGAGAGAGAGAGAGTAACTATCCTAAATGAGAGAGAGAGAGAGAGTAACTATCATATGGAGAGAGAGAGAGTAACTATCCTAAACGTGTGTGACTAAATGCTCGAGCAGACCCAGAATAGGCTCAGATCTTCCATCATAGCTGATCATCCCTCCTCTTCATAAGAGGAGCAACAGCACACCTTCAGATCCACACTGCTAATAATAATGCATTGGCACGTAGAGAGCGCTAAAGTGAATCACAATGCTGATAAAACTGGTTTTGGGTGGCACGCGGGCACCCTGACTGGCGAGCGTGCTACCCGGCCAGAGGCACTCTGCTGGAGGCAGGCGCACCTCACACGGCATCCCGCGAGGCGTCTTCATCATGGTGTCAGATCTGCTAAGCACGCTTGTCATCTCAGAAAAGGCTCCCTGCTTGGGAGGGGCAATTACTCAGAATTAGCTGGAGCGTCAAACAGGGGTTGGGGGGGGGGGGGGGGGGGGAGAGACTTCAGGTCACAAGACCCAGTGTAAAAACCACAGCTTGGACAAGCATCAGCCTGTGCTCACTCCAATGCATTATTTCACACTGACGCATAGACTGCAGACCACACAGCACCAACACGGAGAGACACACATCCACACGCAGCGCTGTCCAGTGAGGAGTGTGATGGAACATGACAAGCTGCCTTTCTGTCCCGTGACACGAATCACAGTTGGTCTAAGAAGTAATCAACCGTTGATCATCTGGTGTTATGCCCAAAGACAGCAAATATCTCTGACACGGCTTTGTTACATAATCTGCAGCTAGGATGTCGCTCCCGAGACCACTTTGGTCTAAGTGGTGACTACCATCTCCCCGCACACAAGCAGGCAAGGCATGCCACTTACTTTTGCATGTTCATGTGAAAGTCCATTAGGAACATGTTCAAACTTTAATACTGTGTGTTTTTTTGTTCTCAATTTCAACAAACATACTATAAATTGAGGGTTACTGTAATACTAGCCTGAAAAAATATGCTGACTATTTTTTGAATGTTAACCCAGCAAAACAACTGTACCAACTGGCTTACCAACAAACAAATAATCAAATCACTCTCCTCTTGGTTTAACTCAGGATAATGAAATCTTATACTTGTAATCCCATCATTATGGAGGGCTTAAGAGGTTATCATTCATGACGCGTTTGACTGGATTTGTTTCGAATTAATGTGGGAATTAAAACTCAAAATGCAATGTTCGGTCCCCAGGGTCGTGATCAGACTGCACTACCTGTATCTTTAATGGATGCGTTACTTACCTTTCAAGAGCAGGGTGTGCTCCCTTGAAACTGAGGATTAAGACTGAGTGCTAAAAGGAGATGTCAGCCTCCACTAAAACCTCCACTCTGTCATACCTGGAAGTCTGAGGCCATGGCGTAGCAGGCACCATGTGCTGTAGAACACATTTAGAATGGCCGTCTTTCACCCCTTGGCAAACCCACCACACACATCACAGAGCATTTTCAGGACTGCATGAGTAAACACAAACAACCCTGGGGCTAGTGTGTCACTATGGCAACAAGGTGTCCACCCATTGCTCTCCTATATGAACACAACAATCATCACTTCATTAAATTTCGGCTCCGACCTCAACCTTATGGTAGACGCTCCATGACAGTGTGTATGAGATGTGACAGATGTGTCTCTCCTGCCTGGGGGGGGGGGGGTGGGGGGGTCCACGAGAGCTGCCCCACTCACACTCAGCACACAGCCAAATGCTCATCAGTTACATTACACAGACATCAATGTCCTCAACTTCAGAGCGTTCTCTGTTTATTGTCAGACATGTGGTCAGCTCGGGATACACATTTACTTTCATGCGGAACTGTGTTTGCTTTCGATTTGCAGCTGGTATGTTTTAAGGAGATTTCAATAAATGAGGCAAATGCATCAATTTTAAATAAGCCTTTAGGCTACAGAGAAATAACGTACAGTGACTCAAAATATCTGCTCTGAAAAGCCCAGATTACCCTCTTTCATACGCTAGAGTACACAGGACGCCATACATCACTGTGCATGGCTGCGCATTAAGGCTCAAAGTTGAATTATTCATTCAAATTGACTTAATTGACATGAGGTACACTTGCCAACCACACCTTCAAAAACCAAGTTACTCCCAAAAGTGTTAATCTTTTAAGTGAAAAGAAAAAAAAAGGTTCTCTTTCTTCCTGAACAGTTGAGTTCAGTCCTCCTGAACAGTTCACAGGCACACATTTGAAAAGTACTCATCCACTACACATTTAATGGGTGACTAAGCAGGACTCACCTAGACAAGTGAGTGCCCCATGAAGACACTCCAATTTGGGGGCTGGAAGGGTAGTAATAATCCTGTCTGGTCCTCAGAGTCTCAGATGATCTCAACTCCACCTTTCTGAAGTCTGCATCAGAGTGCTGCTTCATGTGCACTGCATCCCCAACATCTCTCTCTCTCTCTCTCTCTTGTGCACGGATCTGAGTGTGTGAGTATCCCAGTCTCAGCCTCTCCCTCTCTCTCTCTCTCTCTCTCTCTCTCTCTCTCTCTCTCTCTCTCTCGTGGAAGCAGGGCACAGCCTCCTGAGCTAGGGCTTCCTTGTCCAGCAGAGCGGCACCAAGCAGCTGACTTCCCTTCACAGGGCAGTTGCTAGGCGATTACGGTACTCCAATCATTGTTCACTGATGAGTGCACCTCTCTCTTTCTCCCTCCCTCCCTCTCTCTATCCCCCCTCTCTCTCCCTTTCCCCCCTTTATCTCCCTATCTCTCTTTCTCTTTCTCCCTCTCCCTCTCTCTCTCTGGTGTTGAGCTAATACTCGACACGGGCTCTGTGAGACACCATCGTAACTCAGCAGGTCCCATAGGACAGGGGCTCCTTCAATTATTTAAACTATTAAGCAGTATTTAGACCAAACACACAGATGTGCACTGTAAGTGGTCTCGAGTCAACACCACATTATATTTAATGCATAAGCCTAAGCCGCTAGCTTCACAGAGCACTCATTACAGGAGCATTTGGCTTTTTGTCAGAGAAAAAAAAATAGACTCAAGAACATATTTGAAATTAGTTTCAAAAAATGATTCCGATTTTAGGGAATTACTTTAAGCTCGTCCAGACACTACACCGAAAGAAGCCACCTTCAATCCATATTGGCATTAGTATGTCAGATGAATATAGTATGAACTAAATCTCACCCTCACTTGCATGTATGGTAGGAGCAATGTGTAGGCTTCACTCTGAATCAAAGGCTTCAGGCAGAATACGAATGTTGAGAGAACGCCGTGCTCTTCCTCTGGTCATGTGACTCAACTTCCATGCATTAGTGCATAGACAGGGGCAGATAGAATGTCAGCTCTGGCTCTGACCTTCCAGCTGATTAAAGCCCAGCGTTGCTGCCTCTGCTCTGGCCGGAATGGCTAGACAACAAACAGACCAACAGCATATCAAACGGACGGACTTCTAATTGATACCGAAATCATAATAGTGCCCCTGTGTGGTGACTGCTTTGAAATAGAAATGAGTTATTTCCACCGGGCTCTCCAGAGAGGACACTGTCTCGCCTCCCTCCTTTCTAGAGAGAACCGAGGGATGCATTTACTGAGCCTTCGTCGTCTCCTCCTCCTCCCATTCCGCCTGACACAGTGAGTTAATAGTGTAATAAAAAATTGGCCATCGATTGATGTCACAGTGTGGACAAACTGCCCAAGGGCCACAGCAGTGTTTTATTCATTACATAACTGCTGCAGCATCTCTGTCAACTTGACTGGGCATTATCTTAGTGCTTCTGCGCCTGTGTGTGTGTGTGCGCGCGTGTGTGAGTGTGTGTGCGTTTCTTTGTGCGCCTGGGCAGAAATTAGGTAATCCTTACTGAATGAGAGCAGGTGCAGGAGTATGTAAAGTGGGGCTGAGAGAGCTTTGTAAAGGGCGGACATCTAAAAGGGACACCACACAGCCTGCCATGGGTTGCTGGCCCAACACAATTAGCTCATAGCAAACTCAAAAAACGAATTGCCATGAAAAGTGTTAAAGTGAATATACTGTACATATGTCATCCAATGTGTGAGTAACCAATGCGTAAAGTAAATAGAATAGTCCACAAGCTAAACTGACCTGCCAAATGGAATTATTCAGTCAAAAACAGGGCTGGGCTCTCCATGATAGTCATTTTCAACCACAACCAAGTTTTCGCTGCATGTTTTATTGCATGCAAATGATTCCCTCAGAGCCACAACTGAAAATCAACTAGACATATTGCATAGGGAAGCGTAATATATGACCGCTACATAAAGTGAGAGATAAAGATATTCTTTGTTCCACGAAAAGTGTGTTCTCTTGGATGATTACGTCTCTAGCAACAATAGACTAAAATGTTTGTTTTATATCTTATTCTGTGAAAATGAGTGAAACAATTTGTGAAAATGTAAGGAACTATAGTGTGTGGATGGGTGGCAACACAATGATAGTGTGAAGCAGTAACTGAAGTACATTCTGCAGTTTTGCAACACCAACAACAATAACTAATAATAATATAAAACAATTATAACAATATAGCCTACTGTAATAAAAGCAAACCAAGTATAAGCATACTTAAGCGGCTCTTGAGATATTGAAATGTGTCAGTTGCAGCGCCCCCTATGGACGAAATGTAACTAAATTTGGCGTGTGTCCAAAGAGTGTGGCAGGGTGTCAAATTTCAGGATGTTTGAACCTTTATATCAAAGGACATTGGCTAGCGAAGTGCTACATGTTTGCTTTGAACATTATTCACAAGGTTGCACAACTCCCCAATCCTAATTGTAATGAGCTTAGGTAATGCACCCTCTATAGGCCAGCTTACCATAAAAATGTCACAAGTTTTGGCAAAATGGTTTTTGACCTATTGCCCAAAAAGTGCTGCAACCCTGCCCACCAAGGGCAGCACACACCGACAGACACAAACCTCCTATTCTGTATCAGCCATGTGGGGCAACAACCATACCAAGTTTGATGTGGCTCGGTCTAGTACATGATATCGCTGACCACAAAATAGTGAAAACAACACTGTATGACCGCCTGCCTGCGCGCAGCTGCGGTCATAGCTAGACGCAAGGCAACAAGCTGAAAGAAATTCTGTTTGTTCCAGTAAATGGATTTCATGGAGCAGAGAAAGACTTTTTGTGCATGAACATGAACATCCTCAAATTAGTGCGTGTGACTGTGTGCAAGTGTGTGTGAGTGTGTGTGAGTGTGTGTAAGTGTGTGTGAGTGTGTGAGTGTGTGAGTGTGTGACTGTGTGACTGTGTGCATGGGTGGTGGCCAAGTGATGATATAACATCACTTTCATTTCTTATCTTTCCATTGCATGTCAAATGATGCAAAGGTTGAGACAAAAACTTGGAGAGACTTAAAAGGCAGTATCTGATATCTCAATAACAGAAGTGATAAGATGTCCAGAGCAACAGAAACCTATTTGTAAACCTACAATTCACCAAAGAACTTCCTAAATCCTTGTCATCCAAAATGTCTTCTACCATACACTCTATGAGAACAAGAAACCAAACTACTTGATTTCTTCTACGAGCTCAGTGGATGGGGCCGGGTCAGGCTTTGGAAAAGGACTCGGAGTGAGACTGGTGACCCACGCACACTTGGCCCCTCCCTTCCTCGCAGGCCGCCCCAGAGGACATGCTGTGTCTGTGCCACTTCCTGTTAATCAGCTCTCCATGCTGACACAGCAAACCGCCGGTCCAGCCCATAGGTTGATGCCTCAGCGGCCACCACCACCCTGCCCTACTCAGCAGCTCTGTGCCAGTGCAGACACATACACATTACACACACATCACCACATACAACACATCACCACATACACATTACACACACATCACCACATACAACACATCACCACATACACATTACACACACATCACCACATACAACACATCACCACATACACATTACACACACATCACCACATACAACACATCACCACATACACATTACACACACATCACCACATACAACACATCACCACATACACATTACACACACATCACCACATACAACACATCACCACATCACCACATACACATTACACACACATCACCACATACAACACATCACCACATACACATTACACACACATACAACACATCACCACATACAACACATCACCACATACACATTACACATACAACACATCACCACATACACATTACACACACATCACCACATACAACACATCACCACATACACATTACACACACATCACCACATACACATTACACACACATACAACACATCACCACATACACATTACACACACATCACCACATACACATTACACACACATACAACACATCACCACATACACATTACACACACATCACCACATACAACACATCACCACATACACATTACACACACATACAACACATCACCACATACACATTACACACACATACAACACATCACCACATACACCACATACACCACATAGCATTTACACACACATACAACACATCACCACATACAACATGTAGCGAAGGGAGGGCAGGGTCACCCTACCCGGACTCGAACCCAGGTCTACCGGGTGGTAAACATGCTCTCTGACCGCCACACCAAAGAGCCCGGCTCAATGGCATGGCAGCCAGAGAGCATATTCAACCGTAGGGACGATCACATCGTCACACTGCCCTCACCTTCGGGAAGCGCACCCATGCGCTTCACGTACACAGACATCCCTCACGCATACACCAATCATGCTTCTCCCATCCAGAGCACCCCACACACACAAGTGCTTCACAAGTGCTTCACCCAACCATGGGGTCCTTCACACGGGGTCAACATTCCTGGGGGTCCCTCACACAATGCACACGGGTGCGCCTCCGATGACCTCACAGCAGGGCATCCCACTTCTGACACCATTTGTAGCAAAGGGAGAGCAGGGTCACCCTACCCGGACTCGAACCCAGGTCTACCGGGTGCCAAACATGCTCTCTGACCGCCACACCAAAGAGCCCGGCTCAATGGCATGGCAGCCAGAGAGCATATTCAACCGTAGGGACGATCACATCGTCACACAACACATCACCACATACAACACATCACCACATACAACACATCACCACATAGCATTTACACACACATACAACACATCACCACATACAACACATCACCACATAGCATTTACACACACATACAACACATCACCACACACAAACACATATCACCACATACAATGCACAAACACACACATCACCACACACAAACACACACATACAACACACATCACCACATATAATGCACAAACACACACATCACCACACACAACACATCACCACATAGCATTTACACACACATACAACACATCACCACATACAACACATCACCACATAGCATTTACACACACATACAACACATCACCACACACAAACACATATCACCACATACAATGCACAAACACACACATCACCACACACAAACACACACATACAACACACATCACCACATATAATGCACAAACACACACATCACCACACACAAACACACACACATACAACACACATCACCACATACAACGCACAAACACACACATCACCACACACAAATACACACATCACCACACACAAACCAAACATACAACGCACATCACTGCACACATACACACACATACACACACATACAACCCACATCACCACACACATACAACACACATGGCCATACACATGTATTACATATACAACACACATCACCACACACATCTTACACGTACATACATCACTGTGCAAAAGCAGATCTACAACCCTTTTACTACATATGAACACACCAGCAGTATCAACACACACCAATGCACATTATGAAACATACACGTATCTGTAATATACGTAAGACACACGTCCACACATTCATCTCTCAGCAACTGAACTAAACCTCCCTTCAATATCTGCAGTGATCTAACATGATAGTGTGTCACGTTACGGAATGTAAGGGAGGGCATCGAAATAGCCAAACAAAGAATATTATTACACAATATGCTACCCCCTATGCATGCATGTGTGTCAGCGTGCGCTTGCGTGCGCTTGTGTGTGTATATGTGGTGTAGGGGATTCCTTTGTGCCGCCTCTGTTGAATAAACATTCTCACAACTGCCTCTTCGAATAACACCAGCTAAGCTCTGACGTGTGCAGAGAGGCGGCCATGCCTGACAGTCCTCACTGTGGCTGGTGCTGATGTCAGGGGAATGCCCCACGCCGCCTCCAAAAAAAAACACCAAACCATCCCATACCACCACTTCACCATCCCATACCACCACATCACCATCATCAGTACTGGAAGAGAAATTAAATTACAAAAGAACACAGTACAAAACAATTCCATTTCTATTTATTTTAAAAACAATATTCTCTATGTTCACAGTCTTTACAGTTTTTCTCGATTGATTACATTCAAAAACTGGAACTTATGGCACAATGACCACAACTTGTAACTCATGTGCCAACTCCCTAAACCAATTCTGCTAAACTATAAGCACAATTATGTGCTTTAGACACAGATTTCAATTGTTAACCGCACTTTCTTCAACTCACAACACACAATTATCTGCTTTAGACACAAATTTCAATTGTTAACCACACTTTCTTCAAAACACTAAACACCATCCTCTCTACTTTGCACACTTCATCAATGCCAAAACCTCCTTGTGTTCAGACAGAACACACTGCTATTCAATTGGCAAAACTTCCATTTCCAAGGCTGTTGTGCAATTTGAAATAAAAATCTTTAGCAATATGATGGCCACAGGTTAGCTCCTGGTTTGGAGAACAATTGATGGCAACATTGAAGTGAGAGGTGATCAGAAAGGCAGAGGAGTGAGAGTAAGAGGAGGAGGAGGAGGAGGAAGAGGATGAAGAGAAAGAGCAAGAAGGAGAGCCATTATCTCTGATGAGATTCGGGCCACTGTGGTCAACCCTGTGGTCAACCATGGTTTGACCATGCAGGAGGCTGGCCAGAGGGTTCAACCAAATATAAGCCGCTTCTCAGTTGCATCCATTCTCTGGACATTCAGAAGAGGGAATAGGTAAGAAACACTACTATGACAGGAAAACACTAGTTTGAATGCCTTATCAGGAGCATAGTATTCTTGTATTTTCCATTGTACTGTATCTGTAAAATTACGTAAACAAATACAAAGTGCAACCATTGATGACCAAGACTAATTCCTAAACATCAATACAGTGAGCCTAGCCACAGTGGACTGTGTTCTAAGGCGGAACACCTTGAGAATAAAGCAGGTGTACAAGGTGCCTTTTGTCAGAAACTCCGACAGTCAAACAGTTATGCTATGACTATGTGCAAGTCATATACATTTCCACAACTGATTGCGTCCTATCAGCACTGACACATTTACTGTACTGTATTGCAATCCAATCCAATGTTACAGTTTTTCTCGATTGCTTACACACATGAAGCATGCCTCGTTTTCTCAAAACTCTAAACACAAATCCCTAAACCACTCACACAAAATGCAACAACATTCACAACACTGTGTAGGTCTATTTCTGATAGCACATTGTCAATATTGTCTTGAGCTAGAACAGGATGCAGTAGTTTTTTGTCCTTTTTTATTTTACATTTTTCTTTCTTTTTTTTGTTGACTGTACTGGCCTATATCCTATTGTTTGTTCTGTGCAAATCATTTACACATTCATTTGTGTTTGCTGTGATGTATAGGCTACAGCACTTTTGGAAAAAATAAAGAAATATTTTAGTTGTTACTGTATATTTGTGTGTTGTTTTATATTTGCGTAAAAACATTATACAGTTATATTTTACTACAGGAGTAAGCGTATAGTAACATAATGTTCCTGATAAGGCCTTCATACTGGTGTTTTCCCATTTCATAGTAGTGTTTTCCATTGAGCACATCAGTGTTCAATCGATGCTTAGAATGTCTACTCATATAATGGGCTGTGTTTGTCATTAGAAAACAAAGTACCCTTTTGAGGTGACATAACACTGTTTTGAAAGCAAAGTTGCCTTTTGCAGGATGTATAAAGGGTTTTGCATTTTGTGTGAGTGGTTTTGGGATTTGTGTTTAGAGTTTTGAGGAAACGAGGGATGCTTTCAAAAAATGTGTGTTAGCAATTGAGAAAAACTGTAAGGATGATAAAGGATGGCCAAGCACCATCTCCCATCAAAACCCTTTGAAGGCACCATTAAACACCACTGAACATCTTGTTAGAGTTTAACTTTTTGATGTGAAAGCACCCGGAGATGATGAATAGAGAGCTATGGGGGGAAAGACAAGGAAAGCCTGTCATGTCTATGCGTTCTGCATTGCTAAACACAGGAGCCATGAATAAGAGATGGCCTCCATCAGCTTCGCTCTGCTCCGTCTGGCCCCGCTCTGTCAGCGCGCGTCGCCACAGGCTTTCTGCAGGGCAGGGAAATGTGCGTGGGTGAAGGACAGGAGGTCTGTTCTCTCCCTTAAGCCCAGGAGGTCTGAGGGACTCCCTTAAGCCCAGGGCCCGGCTAGAACAGCTCGGTCCCCCAGAGGATGAGATGGCTGGGTGCCCCCCAGAGACAAGCGAGTCCGTAGAACGTCTGTGCGGCCCGGTTTGTGCTGAAAAGCTCAGAGCGTGTCAGCTGCTGTTAGTAACAATGAGAGGCCAACAGGGGCTTCACAGGCCATGGTGCTGCTGGGGGGCTGGGGGGTTGGACTGGTTTACACGTGTGATGGAATGAGAGGGCAGCTGTAGGGATATGGTATGTGTATAGGAGTGACAGATTACAAGGCACATGGAAAAACCCTATATAGTTACACGCTTGTGATGCACCTCTAAAGAGCATAGCTAATTTGCGAGAAATATTGTAGTTCTGATGAAAGTACTTCTCTACTAGGGAACATTGGGTGGATGTGCCATGTCAAGGCGTCATTCATTACACAAGAACTACACAGCCTTCCAATGTACAGAACACTCTCGTCATGGCTCTGACAAACATGTAGAGTCAACATGTTTTACCACTGTGACACAGACACAGATGCTGATGCCTAGCACATATTTTACATTTACCTTTAGTCATTTAGCAGACGCTTTTGTCCAAAGCGACGTACAAGGGAGAGAATAGTCAAGCTACGAGCAATAGAACCTGGTGTAACAATAAATACTACTTTACATAAGAAATATAACAAAATGAAATAAAAAAGAAAAAGAAGTGCAGAATGTAACTGCTGTAATTGCAAGTTACGCACTAGGACGGGAATTGCTCTCTGAAGAGTTGGGTCTTCAAAAGCTTCTTAAAGGTAGAGAGGGACGCCCCTGCTCTGGTAGTGCTGGGTAGTTCATTCCACCAACGTGGAACTACAAATGAGAATAGTCTGGACTGCCGTACTTGCACAGACGGCAGTGCCAAACGACGCTCACTAGAAGAGCGCAGCATCCTGGGTGTAACATTTGCCCTTACAAGAGCATTTAGGTAGGTGGGAGCAGAACCATCAAGCACTCTGTAGGCAAGCATAAGTGACTTGAACTTAATGCGAGCAGCTACAGGCAGCCAGTGGAGGTCAATGAGTAGCGGGGTGACGTGGTCCCTTTTCGGTTGGTTGAACACCAGACGCGCCGCCGCGTTCTGGATCATTTGTAGTGGTTTCACCATGCAAGCCGGCAGGCCCGTTAGGAGGGCGTTGCAGTAATCAAGGCGGGAACTCACCAAGGTTGGCACCAGCAGCTGGGTGGCATACTGGGTTAGGTACGGCCTGATTTTGCGGATGTTGAATAGCGCAAAGCGGCAGGACCTAGAGACAGAGGCAATGTGGTCCGTGAAAGTCAGTTGGTCATCAATAATGACCCCGAGGTTTCTTGCTGTTTTGGATGGAACAAGAGATAAGGAGTCATTATTGATGCTGATGTTGTGGTGGATGGCCTGTTTGGCTGGAAAGACCATCAGTTCCGTTTTGGCCAGGTTCAGCTGAAGGTGGTGATTTTTCATCCATGTGGATATATCAGCAAGACAGTCCGAGATCCGCGCCGAGAGAGTGGTGTCCTCAGGAGGGAAAGACAGAAACAGTTGAGTATCATCGGCATAGCAATGATAGGAAAAACCATGCGAGCGGATGATAGGGCCCAGCGAAGTGGTGTAAATGGCAAAGAGAAGTGGTCCCATCACCGAGCCTTGGGGCACCCCTGTGGTGAGGCGGTGAGGTACAGACAGCTGATAATACTGAATCAAAGATATTCTTTGGTCCTTTGATGCTAGTGCATAGTACATTAACTGACTTTTATGTACAGCCATAGAGTTGACTCTTGATTTTGTATAGTAAATTAAGCTAGAGAACAGCAACAAAATGTAATTAGATGAAGATAGAATTGGCAGACACACCTAAATTAACGAGCCATGGACATTGGTGGATTTCTTTCAAGGGTAAATATAATGGCTCCGCAGTGTCCAAACAGCTGGGGATGTTTCCAAATATGGGTATACGTCACATAAGCTAATTCTGCATTAAAACCACACTGTGACTGTCATGCCAGTAACTGTCAGAGGACTCAATCAGTTGAATGATTTCATCAGTGTATATAATACTGTCAGAGCACAAGAGCACACGACTAATACAAAGTCAAGCTCCCACAAGAAAATGCTATGGAACCAATGCATCACATTGTATGTGCACGTTCAATCTAATATGACTGAAATACAGTAAAAAAAAAGTCAAACCATGCAGTACTAAGAAAATACTATACTAATACACTAATATTAAAAAACATTCATTTTTCTGTGATTTTGTTGAAGTTCATGTGCCATTAGCAAATTAATTCAAACTGGATTCCCAACCACATCTCACTCCCACATCACCCAAATAAAAAAATAAATCCCACCCGCTGTGACAAAGAACCCTGACTGAAGCCCAAGGCAAAAAGATACTTAAAAGCAGTCCACCAGACAAAAAACACTACTCACAGAAGCTAAGTGCAAACATACAAATACAGACACACACACACACACACACACACACACACGGCAAGACAGACAGATATACTTACTCACAGACAAGTGAGTATAATGAGAGTTGTGAGTACATCACTGAATGGAGAGTAAGAGTTATTTCAGGCCAACCTTTCAGTAAGTCACAGAATTGACTTTAAAGCACTACTGCTTGTTTCTAAATCATTAGATTTGACAGGACCAAATTACCTCTCCGATATGTTTCAGCAGTACACACCTGCTAGACCTCTCAGATCACTGGAGAGAAATCTGCAGCCTTTAGCTGCTATGCTGCTCAGGTCTGGAACCAACTTCCTGATGTCATCAAAGGTGCTCCAACTGTAGCCAGTTTCAAACTTATACATAATATCGAACTGTTCTCAGACGCTTTTGTTAACTGACAGAATGAACTCTACTTTTTATTTATTTACTTTTTCCTATGCTCTTTTAGCGTTCTTTCTAGTCATTTATTTGTCTATGTCCTTTTACAGTGCACTTTACCTTTTTTAATCTCTTATTTTTCTGTCCTTTTATCTGGTCATTTGTGAAGAACTTTGGTGACTTGAATAACCAATGTGTATGAATTGTGCTATATAAATAAACTTGCCTTGCCTTGTCTTGCTTTGCCTTGATGGTTGCTGGCAGTTTTCCACGCTGCTCTGTCAATACACACAACCAACCAAAATACACCCCGCACACACACACGTACACACACGCACACACACGCAAACACGCAAACCACATACACATTCATATGGCGCTCAGTTCCCAGCCTCGGAGAGGATACACAACAGAAACACAAACCCTCGACCAACTCCCTAACCACAATCCACCTCCACATCCCAGAGGAAATGGATTCTCCCACTCAGGAAACCACAGTGCTGTCTCCCATCAGGATGGCAGGATTCTCTAGACACTCTGTCACCTCCTGGGCCATTCTGTGCCTTCCTGGTGCTATTCCTATTCCCCTCACGGATGACCCCAAATGCACCCCAACCCAAGCCTCTCTACCAGTCGCTGTTTCCTCTTTTATGTAAACACCCAAATACCATGGAAAAGTGGCCATGGCTTTACAGTAAGTGCCCACCCGAAAGGGTAATGAAACCATGGCGTACTGAAACCACGGCGTGTTTGTCAGGAAAAGACAACCAGAATGATTTAGCTGCATTTTCCCACCATGTGAACCCAATCACTCCACCGAAATGCCCAGTTAAATGCTTGATTCCCTTTGACATGGAAAGGAATATACAGTAAGTGATGTCATATAACATAAAGGATGCACGTGTCATACATTTTAGCGATATATATCAAATAAAGCTGCACATGCCGTACTTGCTGCTTGAGAGGGGGCATCTATATCAACATATAGACAAACATAAGAAGAAGTCTCAGAAGACATGCCAGGTGCGGCAATCAACCGACATGTTGTGTTGTGCGTATGACTTCTCAGTGAGACGACTTCACAGTTCTCTTCTACATCATGCTACCCTCTAGTGGACAAACCCTGATTAAGTATGCCTTTTGAAGAATAGCACTGGATGAAAGTTTTTTTGCCTTGGAATTATCTGAAAGACTTGAATATGAGGTGCATGAGGAATAGTATTGTGTACACATACATTTTTCATACATCTTTCAATTTTTGCAACAGGCCTTAAACATATATCTGAGTAATAGAAACAAATGATTTATTAAACACTAATATCGCATACCTTAGTCATCAACACTAAAGGACAATGTAGGTGAACTCTAAGGAAAACATTGGGTTCTGCATATAACCACTGTTACACCCTGAAGGAGAGGAACGAGGCACAACACAGATGGTATGTATCTAATAGATAGCATGCCTGCCCACATACGCTACGTCACCACTGTGTCCTCCTCAGTTCAACCCAGTGCTCATCTGCTGTGTGGGGCAAACTAGTGTTGTACCTCTAGTAGTGTTGAACTGATTCTCAGTTGTGACGAATAAAGACGGCAATGTACCGACTGAAGAGTCGCTGGGCCCGTAGTCCCCTGGTTGTGAGACGGGGCCAGGCAAGAGGTGAGGGACGGATCCACAGGAGGACGGTGCAACAGCCCCGACTTCTCAGATGTCATGGTCCAGAAACTATGTGTAACCGGGCACCAAGGTGAGGTTAGACAGTGGCTTATTCCAGGTCAATGTTAGTCATGAAATCCAGAAAGAGTGGCAGACACTGTTTCATCGTCGTCTATGTCCAGGTCAAAAATATCCTTGCCGTCGCCAACCGCAAGCGTCGCATTCTGCTGGGACTGGAGAGACGAAGGCGCTGGCTCTAATTTGCACAGCGCCTCCATCTGATCAGCTCAGCTAGCACCCACTTCTCCACCTGGCTCCATCTAACCCTCAGAGTCAGTCTGAGATGGTTCGACGGATTCGAAAAGGAGAGGGTCACGCTCTAATCCTGTTTGGAACAGTTGAACTGCTTTTAGAGAAACTGCTAACTTGCTACACTTAAAACCAGCCTAGACAGGCGGTGCAAGGTTGATGAGTTCAGAGGGAGATGAAGTGGTGACCTGGCTTATGTAGGCAGGTGTGGCGTCTCTATGTCAACACATCATCTGCCTTTTAGGCGAATATAGGTGTCTTCAGTCAGACACACAAGCGTGTGATACCTCATGCTATCTGTGTTGTGCCGAGTGAATCGACTGGAAGGAAACCAACCAGATCTAATTAATAAAATATCTCATAACGATGATAATAAAAACTTCTTGCAGTTCTACTTTCATGACTCTACATCCATACCTATCTATTCAAAGTCCATTGAGTATTATTTATATTAATATTTTTTTTATCTGCAATTTGACCCACATCTTGGCCCAAATAAACATACAAACTTCAAAACAAAAATGCACAAAATGGTTAGAACCTTGAGCGACCAGTCCTCATCATGCAATCATTCTAAGAAGAGAGAAGGCAGGAGCAGCTCTCTGAGTCGCCTCACCTCCCACAGGGCCTTGAACTCTCTCTGCTCGATGCGCAGCAGCTCGCTGACTTCCCGCGTCACAATGGTGGCGTGCCGGGGGGTGTTATCTAAGATGGACTCCCCAAATGCTGTGCCAATGCCCAGAGTGCAGATTGTGACTGCATCCTTTGGAAGGAGGAGAGAGGGACAGATAGAGAGAGAAACAGAGAGACAGAGATATGGGCAGAATTGAGGGCAGAGAGAAGGGGAGGATGAGGAGGAGGAGGAGGAGGAGGAGGAGGAGGATGAGGAGGGGGACGATGATGAGGACAAATTTAATCAGGTTACATTCACTCAATTTAAAATGTGCCTAAGAAAGTGGATCTTGTAGTGGTGTGGTTCCATCCTCTGCCCAATATGGAAAGAAATGTAACACCTACACACACACACACACACACACACACACACACACACACACACACACACACACACACACACACACACACACTCAGAGACAGACAGACAGACAGACAGACAGAAAGACAGACAGACAGACAGACAGACAGACAGACAGACAGACAGACAGAAAGACAGACAGACAGACAGACAGACAGACAGACAGACAGACAGACAGACAGACAGACAGGTTCTTAAATCCCAGTACTATGCACCAGGAGGGGAAAGCAGGCAGGAGACAGCCACAATAACGCTAAAAGGTCCCTGTGGTCTCAAAGGTTAGAAATCACTGTCAGAAAGCTCTTAAAGTACACATTTCTAATTAGCTTAAAAAGAAATCCGTGTCAACATGCCAATCAAGATTAGGGAGTGCTGTTTTTTAGTTCAAAATGGTAAGCAGACATAACAGATGCACATTGCTAGTTATCAGTTGATAATGCAACTTAGACTATAGACTTTATATGTTATACAGTAAGGTTAGGTATATGCACCATTATCAATCCAATAATCAAACAAAGTCCTTATTTATCAAGTCAGCTAATAGTGATATCTGTGTTTCTGTACTAGAGGATTGTGAAATGTGGCATTTTTGTCACAAACAGTATAGTTTCACAAAGATCAAACCTTTTAAAATATCTAGAATTGATAACAAAATATAGTCTCTATGGAGAAACATGGATATAGAACTTAGATAAAAATCTACGCTGAACAATAATGAAGGTCTGTACCTGGTGATTGGCAGTCTCTGAGACTTTGACATCCAGTGATCCGGATAAAACAGCATACCAGCTGGTCCCAATGTCCCCCTGTCTGTACACTGGCATAAACAGAGGCAAAGGATTAGCCCTGAGAAATTGCCTGAAGTCTAAAACTCTACCTAACAAGAGGTAACAGCTCTTGGTGAAATACTGTTGTTCTGTGCTGACACAGCAGAAAATTCAATATGGAAATGAACTACAGACATTTTGTTATTACAGTATGGTAGTAATCCATGCCCTCTTTTTCTTTCATGCTTTTTCGTGGAACTAGTTTGCAACCTACACGTGATCCCCTTCTCCAGACATTCATAAAATCCACACAGGCATATCTCCTGCAGGAGGTTGGGGTTGAATCTCTCAAAAGCCTTCACGTTTTTCAGACGGGTCAGTATGATGTCCACATCCTCCCCTGAACGTTCTGTTGGCCTGGACAAAGGAAGCATAGTATTTATTTGGCGTCAGTTGTTTACCAAACCATCCTTTATTAAGAGAGAATGAGAATGTGGTCTCTCTACTTTCATCCAGTACTCATGTTTGATGTAAGCTCGGTTGCTACAGCAACACCCAGCAAATCAGGCTTTGCTGGCCAGCAACATTGATAAGAACAGATTTTCTCTTTTGAACATGCACAAATGTATAAGTGTGATAGTGCTAATGGTTTGATTGCATAACAGACAATGAAGTCTGTGTTCTCAAACTAGGAACTCAAGGCTAAGAGTTTAAATGCACACCATTAGTGAGGCTAGCAGATGACCTCCAAATATCTGGTTTTACACAAGTTCTTCTGTTGTTTTCTTTCTTTGCATTCTGTGGTTATTGTTTTCATTATTGTTTTTGTTGCGATACCTCTAATCCTTGCATTGCATTTACACGGCCTAGAGAAACAACATACCTACGCAGGCTATTGTTGTCATGCATAATGATATGGACCTGTCATGCATAATGATCTGGTGATATTTCTGCATGAGATCTACCTTATATCCTTCCTTACTTACAGTATATACAGCATACATATAAATATATTAAGACTGCTGCATGCCATGCATGTTTCAGATGCAATACATATTCTATAAAAGCCCAACCAATACCAATTATGTTTCAGCATTCATCACTTTTAATTTAAAATGTTCCATCTTTGCAGAATTTCTTGGCAGTCTCAAACAATCATTTTTCTGTCAACATCTAGCTAAATACTTGCAAGAATGCATTAAAAAACTCCATAGTTCTTTACTGTTCAATCAAAGGCCAGTTTCTAATTACATCCTACAGACTTACTCAAACAAAGAGGCCATATGTTCTGATGTAAAGGTGACACACAGTGATTCACTGATTGTTTTGCTACCTGGAGCTGCAGGACCCCAGTGCCAAGAGGGCAATGCAGCAGAGACTGTAATTACCTGTTACACAACAACTGGCCCAGCACATCCAGACTGGCACAAAAGTATATCCACTTCAGGTACATTAGCAGACTGAAGTGATAGCAGCCCAGCTAGTGGGACGCTTTGTGGACTATTGTAATAGTGCATGTACAGGGCACACAGAGGCACATTCATTTGGAGATAAGAGACTCTGTTTTGAGCTTGGGGCTTATATTCTCGAGTATTCTTTGATGCCGTGCATAGAAACACAATAACTTCATTTTAGAGAGGCTTACTCATCAGGTAGAGGGTGTACTTAATATTTAATGCTGCCAGCCTATTTATACCTCACAGGATCAGATAAGATAAAAAAACGTGTAGTGACAAAATCCCCTGCTTAGCGCCCCCAGGGCTTGTTTCCTGACATAAGCCCCCTCTGTTGCAGAGACATCTGATTATTTACAGGTAAGTCCCTCCAAAATCAACCCTTTTATCCGCGCTAGGTAAACACGGGACACTGTGTAAACACATCTGCCGAGACTGCGGCACAAAGCTCTCGAGCTCAAGCAGTCAGTCAGAGTGCACTTTGAACCTCTCCTCTTTCTCTTCCTCTCTCTCTGTTGGTCTCTCTGTATATCTATCAATCTATCTATCATTCTATCTCTCTCTCATACACAAACACTCTCTTTCCTCTGGGACAGTCTCTCAGTCTCTCTTATTTAGTCTTTTGCCTCAGCGTTTCTATGTCATCCTAGCTCCCGCCCTTCCTCTTCCTCCTTCACTCCCTCTCTCTATCCCTCCACTGTGTCAGCTGTCTCCCTTTTCCTCCTTCCTCCTGCCCCTCTCTCTCTCTCTCCCCCCAAGTACTCTGAGGGGACTGCAGAGGCAGTGCTTTGCTGGAGCACTGGAGCGTCTCACCCCGCAGTCCTGTCCACTGCTCAGCACGGAGCACAGTGTCCACAACCTTGATGCCGCGGCCCGCCAGAGGGGCTTCAAATGTAGCAGCCAGGAACAGAGCTGTTGGCCTCGTTTCATCCTAATCTCTCAGACGAAACACATTTTTCGGTCCAGCTCTCTCTACCAAAGCAGGACTGGCAAGTGTGCCACTCAAAAGCACAAAGACTGGCCAAAAACAACAAGCCTCCCACCTGTGTCATCTAAGGTGTCGGTGTTCCAGTTTTGCTTTTTTAAGCATTATGCAGGAAAAATCTCCCTGCACTTTAGTGGGTAATACTGCCTGTTTTGACAGTAAACTGGATGAGTGTCCTATACATAAGACTGTTTCTATGGAAAATCAATTGATAGCTTCACTGTCAAACCACTAGAAGCTAAGTGTATGCACTGTGGTTCAGCTGACTGACCCTAACACATTGTATGGGACTACTTCTTAACACAATTAACAGTGTTAATGTTGACCATCCACCCATGCTTGGCAACGCAAAGACTCGTAAAAAATGCCAAGTATATTGATCCACAGGGAGATGATCCCATTAATCCTTGATGTGCATGCCTCTGTGAGTCTATTAAGCCATCAGTTGGAACCCTGTATCTATCATTAATACATTATGAGGAACACTGTTGGCCTCTGGCTTTGACATTCACATACTAAATCATATTCTTCCAGCAATTGAATCTATAAAGTGATGAACTACAGATTTCTAATCGGGAACCTGGGACAGCCTTTCAATGAAGTTTATTTGAACCATTAGACATTGCATCTGTTCTTACCATGCTCAACTGTTAGACTGGTAATTTATCATCTCAGTCCATCACAGCAGTCACACAATCTGTTTTCCTAACACCCCTAAATGCACGATAGGCAGACAGGACTGTACCTGCCGCGGAATCAAAGCCCTGACCAATAAAAAGACCTTATCTGCCTGATGACGACCTGATGTCAAGCTTACTCCCCGCACAAAACTGTACCGTGCCTGTGTTTGATGGCACGCTGCAATTCTCTATGAAAACAAATAACTGGAATCGGGGGGGAACCTCCTGTGACTGCGCTGGTGTAGTGGGCTGCAGTATAGAGGTTGCGGTTCGATCTCTCTCCTCCAGGTGACATTCGCCCCCTTTATCAAGTATCGCCTTTCACGTCCCGTTTATTTCACCACATAAATGTCCACCAGCATGGCAATAATACCACTGTAAAGAAACGGGAACCACTGCATATGTTTCATATGGTGCAGTTATCTTTTGGATTACGGAACGCTGGCTGCACCAGAGGAAACGGATGATGTGTCCCTAATGCCAAATTGCCTACTAAAAGAACAAAAACGTGGTAGCACTATTAAATCACATTAACAATCACCTGTGATCAAATCACACAACATAGAGGCAATAGCTACGTGAGTTTCCCACCGTAATGTAGGTTGAAGCTAGGTGTAATGGTGTGCTGTACAACACAACAGACTTAAATCCCTTAAATAATCAGTCACTACACTTCAGTCGCAAGCAGAGAATGCAGAAGACGACTACTGACTCTCATGCGAAGGAAATAATAGTAGCTAACTTACCTTTTGTCGAGACAAACAATCCATTCTGCAGAGGCAGAGGAATGGGTAGAAGTATGTGCTGCTACCATCTTTGGCGAGATCATGGACCCAGAGGATTCTAGGCACGATTTACATCACTTGTTAATTAGCTGCTCCTCTCCACGGCTGAACTTCAACACATGGTCACCTGACCCATGCTTAAGAAGAGGTGCACCTCCCATGCTGGTCATAGCCTACACCACGTAAAACGAACGATCACTAAATGCTGTATCATAGGATAGCCTACATTCGGTGGGTGTTCAATTATGAACCACTAATAGTGGACCATTATAAGAAGTTATAGTGATATAGAACAACAACGTATTTGTCATCATCTGTGCGTTTTATTTTGTAAACTGTTTGGCATTATGTGTAGGATATGAGCTATGTAGAACCTAGACTAATGCACTAGTTTAGTTTTTAATTTATGTTCACTTAATGAATAACAATAATCGTTATAATGACTGTCTAAGTTTTTTTTTTTCTTACATTTGTAGGGCCTTGGAATAAATTGGTGTCTACATGTTCAGTGTATTGGAGAGTTTGTCAAACGGAGAGATGTAAAACACAAATCATTTTAGCAGTGAACTGACAAATGTCGTATTGTCTCTGTAGTAGGCTATGTCGTGGATTCCCTTTGAGACGGCATAAACGCAGCGAGAATTGAGGATCAGGCACCAGGCGCCGCTGTGACAGCTGAGTGGGTGGGAAAGATGCAAGAATGTTTTTTCCCCCTATTCTGTTGTGCCGCAGCCTGCGAGTGCAGCGGTGAGTTCAGCATAATTTCCCTCTTGTGATTCCCAGTGTACCCAGAGAATGGGTGTGGGCCAGACTCACAGTAAGAAACTAGGGTCAGATGGAGCGCTGGACCACTTCAAATTGGTGCTTAATTGACTTGCCTCTCATGATGATCTGACCGTGATAGGCAGTTTTCCTGTTTCAATAGATTTCAATCAAAATGTCACAGAACGGTAGACCTACACTTTCAGTGCCCATATTGTGAAGGGGTCGTCAAGTGATCTTCAGAGGTCTCTCTCACAGGGCACCCATGCCCATTCAGGTAGATTGATGCCCACCATGGCGCCCTGTTAGTCTTCCTTTTCCCTCCACACACTTTTGCACGAAACAGGCCCGTAATAGCCTACAGACCCTGCCATAGTACAGTATGATACTGTTTCCATAACAACCATAAAGACATCCCCATTACTATTTTGTACACTAAAAACTGGGGTGTGGAGACTGCCTTTGAAAACAGTAGTCTTTGATGTAGAGCAGCCTTTAACAGCCCTTTTCTCCTGACTGTACAGTGAGGGTGGTCCTGTGATGGTTCTGATAAAGCCAACACAGTCATGTGCAGTACAATAAGTGTCACTGCATCTGTGCAGCTGGGGCATATTACCAGCTTGACAGCAAATGTCAGTCTCAAAAGTAAAAATACACACTACCTCTACAGTCACCTGTGATCGCTGGCCTATCGGATTGCGAGGGGGAACTGCAACTCTTGCAGACAGAGGGCAGAGTTAGAGATGGATACGGTGTAGAGAGCAGATGTGTGGAGTCACATAATTAAAATGTCCACTCAGCACCCCGGAGGAATGAGTACTGCAGGATATTAGCATACAAAGCCAGCAGGCTGCCCCTCTCTCTTTCTCTCTGTCTATCTCAAACACACACACACACACACAAATACTGTGCTGTGCTGTTGTTTCTTAACACAGCCCACATAATCACACCACTGCCATTCTGTTTATCCACTTAAAGTTAACTATAGGGTACTCGGTACTGCTACTGTAGGCAGCTCACACTTCCAGTAATGACAGCTATATGACACAACCTCAGTGTTCAGAGGGAATGAAAATCACAATCTGAGGCAGTGCATTATCTGAATGATCAATTCCCTAATTGTCCCCTAATTTCCTTGGTCACTGTCAGTGACTACAGACTATAATGAATGTAGTTGTTCTAGTGTAGCTCTTATCAACTATTGCAGGACTGGAGAGCATTAGGTAGATATCTATTTTATGTAAATCCACAGAGAAAAATGTTGATTACTGATTAAGTACACTGTTATCAACATTTTTTCATTGCTCAAAGTTCTGAACAGGAGTTCTGCATAATTGCTGTATTGGGGAGAGTGGGATAAGGTGAGCCAGTGGGTAAGTTCACCCACATCCTGTATCTGTCCAACCATTATAAAATCTTTGTCATGTGACCCTTAATTCAGTTTTCATTGTCCATTTTCATCTTGCTGAGGACGAAAGGACCATGTGGATGTAGCATATTTTTCGCCTGTCAAAGGTAGGTCAGGTATAATCACATCAAAAGTAATTTTTCTCAATTTAAAAAGTTATATCAGATCTGTTGATGGACTTGCAGTGTCAAGACATGTGAGTGATGTGTAACTCTGGGTCACTAGACTAAGCACTTTTCCCAAAATGGTGGCTGTGGTGCAAAATGAGCAAGAGCTTTGGGAGCGAGTTTAACCGGTAGCTCTTTTACCATGTTTAATGAACTTATGAAGTTAAAGTTGCATCTTAAGAATGAATAACTTACATTATATTTCATATTTTAGATGTAGCATAACAGCTGTTAGGCCACATAATTACAGAAGAAAAAGCGATAGGGGCTCTATAACCCTAGTTTTTATCTAGCTCCTTGAGGATGATGTAGAGGCATCATTCTTGTTTTGCTATGCTAAATAGCATTTTTCTTTTTTACATACAGTATGTGACATGTTAGTGTTTTTGTTATTTGCTACAAAGTTTGCAGGCATATGGATATTAAGAACATTGTGTGACATGTTGGTGATTATGTTAAATGTATAGGCTAAAATGTACAGTTGAGAGTCCACACCGAGAGTGGAAAACAAGACCACCCTTTTTGAGACACCATATTGTATTGTCTCTTTCAGTTAGGCACACTGTTAAGATTGAATCCTGAACTTGTGTTGTATGCATTCATTTTTTTTCTGTCTCATATTCCCTTGGCTATAGGTTTCAGAATGATTACAGCAATATTTATTTTGAAATCAATGACATTTCTTCTCAGAATAATTACAGCAATATATTTCAAATAGAATCGTACTTAACACAAAGCCTCCTACAAAATCAACTTGGAGAGCTCTATTGCCATGACACACCTAAATGCACTTTCTTGCACTGTTCCATTTTTGACCAGAAGGGGGAAGCATGTACAACATATACATTACCTAAAGGACCTAGACATGGCATATAGGTTGATGCATTGCTGAGCTTAAATAAGATGGTAGAATTGTGATTAGATTAATCCCATGCCTCTGTTTTAACACTGTTAGGATAAAGAAAGAATGCATCGACCACCTATCAATTTCCGCAGTGTGGATTGTTATATTAGATTGAGTGATACAAAATCAGGACCAAACTTGGACATGCTTTTCTTGAATGCACATCACACATTCTACACGCTGGACTCAGCTGCTAACGGCAGCCTCAAATGTAATGCCACTCCCAAATTCTGAAAACATTTACAGCACTCATCGCCATTAAGAAATCTGATCTGCGCAGTCAGCCAAATGCGTCACACAGTGACTCAGTCACTCACTCAATCACGTACTGTAGACATTATTAAATGCATAAAAATGACTGGCTGTTGATTTGTCTTGTTCAGAGTCTACCAGTTGAAAGTTATTCCTCATATGGCTGTCGGAGAAATGTTGTAAATAGTTATTATATTATATAATGTCTTCATGAAAGGTGTTTTAAAAACAAGCCCCACTTACACCTACACAATGTTTTGTTTAAACTCTGTGAAAACATGACATCTTGTAGTACTTAAAAATAAACACAGTTCCTGCTGAATTAAATACCAATGCATGGCAAACAGCATACTCAGTACAGTGCTAGTATCAAACTAGTATAAAACTGCAGCATTACTAAAAATGTCTGTATTCTAACAAGCTCAGACACATCATATCTGCCTTTCATAGCTGTGGCTTGGCAGGTCAGGATATCATGTTGGAGACACTACCTACTCCTGCAGAGCAGAGGTGAATAGCCCCTGACCTCCTTGGGCTTCAGTAAAACATCTATGCGGGAGCGAAGGAATAGTTCAGGGGTTGCTGTGGGAACAGTGAGCCTGACAATGCCTCCAGAGAGGGAGGAGAAGGCTCAGCGGTCGCTCACATGGCTGCATTTCAGCACCCTGCTGTGGTTGCCAGGTGATAATCCAATGAACCTGCAATAGTCAACTCCTGTAAACAAACATCCAGGTTCAGGGTGCTAGCACTGTTTCAACTCCAGCAGCTGGCGACGAGCACTAGTGCATGTTTGTCCTGTATTGACCACAATCCCTTTTTATTATCAGTATTTACTGTGACACAGGCCATGCCCTGACTTTCACAAATAACACTTCAGCCATCGTGATACATTTGTCATACATTTCTGTGGCTGAACATTAACAATATCAGGAATTGAAGCAGTCAATGCACTTTTCATAAAAGCATCACATAATTTAAATATATAACCTAACACAACCTATTATAACCTACACTTAAAACTGCACTCAGTTACAGGACATGCTGTTTCAACCATGCAATTATTGAACCAAGGCCATTATGACCCTCAACTGTAAACAGCAGGGTTAAATGTTGCTCATCAGATAACAACTCTATTCTAAACAAACTGACTCAATGCAGATAACATCACAATACACTTCTTCTTGCCTCCAAAGAGTAACTCAGTAAAAGATGTGAGCCTGATCTGATCCAGACTATGATACAGTTAACTATATTTTATATAGTTACAGTGTGAACTATATTTTAAAAAGGACAGTAAAAATGTGAAAAACTGAGGGGACATGTGGAAATTGTTATCTAATTGTTCTCAATTGGAAATCATAGATTTAGTCTCTCTCTCTGCTAGACTTAATGGTGTCACTGTGGGAGAATTTTTCATGTTTCTCACAATTAAATATGAATATTGGGTGTTCCCCAGGGCAATTACATAAACTGCATACACAAGAGGGAGAAGTAGATCACCATCTGTGGGGGCTCTGTCTGCAAATTCAGTCAAATTCAATCTCAATTAGTCTTTTTGAGCTTGTGTGATTTCCTCCTAAAAACAGGTAGGTGGTATTATGGGTTTATTTTCAATTAGCATGGTTAGAATGTGTTATCAAAACATATTTGCAAGCTCTTTAGACTTGAGTCAATAGTCAATATTAACAACCTCATTTCCAGTAAAAATCCTATGATAAAACACTACTCCGCTATAATCAAAACTCTGATTGAAATATGTACACAGATAATGGACATGCAAGATTATTTGTCATTTTAAAAAGAGAAGGTTTGAGGGTCAAGGTGCATGCATTATGAAATTACAGGTGCAAGTAATACAAATCCAAAAGCTAGAAGTGTCCTGTTACTGTTTTTTTCCTTATATTCTCCAAAGAACCCTTTTTCAAGCATAGGCAAGCCCCCTCATAGTCTCCGCCCTTCCCTGAACCTCAGATGAGTCAGTACTCTGGTTTTCCCATGCAGGGAAGATTAATAGACCATAGACAACAGACCTATCCACTATACTTATCAAATGCTGAAGCTGAAAAGTGAAAGACACATGCAGAAAAACTGTTGCAACTGTGTTGGTATGTTTTTGATGGACTGTTTAATCTAACATGCAAATGTTGTTGTTGTTCAGATGAATGGAAACCCAGCCATGTCTGGTCAGTCTCACTTGTGACTTGTGAATAATTGCTACCACAATGTCCTAAAATGCTTTAAGAAAAGTAATCTAGCCCTTTTGTGACTGTCCTTGGAACTTGTGGCCCGCAACTGGGGCCCGCATTATTGCCTCCATTTTACTGTACAGTGCTGACACTGATGTTCCTCTCCCAGATGCATCCAAGGTTCTTTCTGTGTTTTCCAGCCTCATTAGAACTGGCTCAAAGCACCAGCACATTCACAATTAAAGCCAGCAGAGTTCTGAATGGAACACGCCACATAGCCAGAGATGTGTGCATCCTCCTCTGATTGCTGCAGAGTTTTGTGACCTAGTTGCTTTGAAAGTGCGATCTGGGTGCCTTCACACCATACAAAGGCTAGGTCTCTCTCTGCTTGAAACACTGGGAAGTAGTCTGCAGGGACAAAGTACTGCGTGCCAACTGTGTGTTTTTGTTGGACTATGCATGCAGATTTGTGAATGAATAGGGTTATAAATGACATTGAGTAGCCTGATCCTGTGACATATTGAATCAGTCATAACTAAAGAAGCCGATCGTAACACATCTGAGCAATGTCCAGTATTGTTCTGAAGAATCAGTAATGATGCCGTAAGCTTTTGGTCAATCAAAGCCAAGAGCAAAAGCTCGATCAGGGTCATGCAATTCTGTAGGGGATTAATATCATAATCTAGTTTTGCATTCATTTCTCCATACAACACAGGACTATCATGCCTATGCCAAATATATTTTACTGACAATATGTGCTTGAGTATACATATAAAGTGTTATGTGAAGGAATCTCAATGCCAATCTTGCTTAACTGTGTTGATAAATTGCTGTTTATCTCAGAGTGTGTGTGAGCAGATGATGTTCACTGTACACAGTAGTGAGAAAATTAGAAAACAACAGGGTTTGCATCAGCTAAAACCAATGACATAGCCTATATAAGTACAACGAAAGCAAATTATACCATTTCATATAAAGCCATGGGGAAATTAAATGATCTACGCTGAGGTTTGCATTTATGGTAACTATCTGACCACGCCAACTACACAATCCAAAACACCCTTAACACTGTGTTTATATTGAGATACATTGTTACCAATATGATATATCTGAGTTCCAATCATCTTCTTTATGGTTGTAGACTTAAATCCCTGGAAGGAAACTCTTTCCCACGCCAGTTCCAGATTCTCTGGAGTGGCTGCGCAGCCATGCAGTCATGAAGGGGGTTGGGGTTAACAGCCCAGGAATGTGTTCGTGTGCGCGCGCTCGACCTTGTCTGATCGTGTTGCGCGCCAGATAGGAGCGGGTATGCGCAGCGGTACGACAGGTTTGTGTGTGTGTGTGTGCTTGTTTGCTGTACAAGAACAGAAATCGTTGGAGAGATAATGATGGCGGTGAAGAAATGACAAGTTTGCAGGATAACTTTCAGGAAGTAGTAAGGAATATTCAGTTGGCTCACAACGACAATGAAACTGAAGTAAAGGTAAGGTTATCAAGTTGTCTCATTGGTTTTAGTTCAACTCTCGATCGCTAAAATTAAGCGCACACACTAAAGGCTAGCAAGTTACGCATGTGTGGTCATTCAATTAAACTTTTTATCCAACGTGTCCTCATACAGAAGCAAATGCTCTAGTGGCGGTTGTGATTTGAAGGTCTAGTGTGCTGAGGGATTTTGATCTTCAGAGACGTACTAAGCCTTGAAAACACAAAGGTATCTCATCCGCATACTGAGCGGTAGAACAATACACTTTGAATCGTGGGTAAGGTAACTTCGTGAAATAACGTTACTGTATAATGCGCTGTGTGCGGCTGTGAGTAGACAAAACCGACATTGGGAGAGCTCCAACTTTTAAACACGGAAAATCAGTTACTCGAACTATGCTACTTTCTATCGCATTGAGCTGATTTGTAATCTCTGCTTAGTTGAGTAGCCTGAATCGTAGTGGTTTTGGGGGATTGTGAAAAAAATACTGTTGTTGCCAAACCGAGTTGAATCGGAGTTGATTATTGGTAACCTAACGCAATTGTGTTATTTTCTTTGTAGATGACTGCCGTCTGATTTGAAATTAGGCTATGCGCAAAGCTATCCAACCACATTCATGGCGCTGAATGATTAGAGAGGAACAGAGGACGGCAGCGATAGCAACGGGGCAGGATAACACTCGGACTCATTCATTTCCAACCTGCAAAGCTTTAAAATGATCAAGGCAGAAAGCAAAGGAGAGAGGAGCCTGCGAAGTGCTTCCCCCCACAGAAATGCCTACAAATCAGACTTCCATGCAATTAAATGCACATTTGATGGCTCGAAGTCCGACGGCACCCCTAAATCATATGCAAATGGATCCAGCGACTCCCGGGAGGACACGAGGGGGAGGCCCTTTGGTAACAGAGTTAACAAAATTAAGAACATTTTTCTTCAGATGGATGGTCAGCAACAAGATATCCAGGAAACAAATAAAAGTCTTTTGAAAAGTGACGCATCCCCAGTCGTCTCCCCAACAAAATATGCCAGCAGCACACAGAAAACCAGCACAAGCACCACCCCCACCCCCACTAGTCCGGAATCTCTAAGTTTGGACAAAATTCCCAAAGGTGAAGAAACGGAGATCGATAAAGTGGCTTTAGCGGAGAAATTCTCGGTGACGAGGAAACTTTTTGAAAAATGCGTCAAAGAGCCATCGGCTGAAAAGTCATCCCCAGGCAAAGCGTTTGGCCGACTGTCCCAGGGAAGCGTTTCTGATGAAGTCAAAGGTAGCAGGAAATCAACAGGCTCTGCTGAGAGTAATGCCAGCAGTGGCAAAACTGAACACAGTCCAACTTTGCTTGCAAAAACCCCAACAGATGAGAGAAAAGATGGGGAAGAGGCAAAACAGGCACACAGGCTGTCATTAAATGCTGGCCCTATATCCAGGAGACTTGAGAACTTCATGGCTGATAGTGACAGTGAGGAATCTGTGAGAGCATCTAGTAAAAGCACAGAGAGCGCAGTGAAAATACGAAGCCCACTTCAATGTTCAACCCCCATTTCATCTGCAAGGGACCACTCCAACAAACCTACTTCTCCAGTTGCTGATGGCATTAACAAACCTACTTCCCCAATTGCTGATGCATGTCAAAAAGCAACATCTCCTGTTGCCAACGTGTCATGCAAGCCCTCGTCTTCAGTTACTGGAGGGTCCAACAAAGCAGTCTCAGCCAGAAGCAGCTCAAGTGAGCCTACATCCCCCAGCGGCCAAAGCTCTTACAAGCGCTCATCATCAACAGGTGAGGGCATTACTAAACCATCTATAGGCAGTGATGGAGTCAAGGCATCCAGCCCACCCCCACGGGAACAGAGGCTCCCCCAGGCACATGTGGGTAGCTTGTACAACTCTAATCGGACCAAGACCGACACCACAAAGAATGAGGGGCATGTGGTACGAAGTCCTTCCACGGAAAAGTCGCCTGACCAGGCCCCAGCACTGGACCCAGCTGGGGCTGGGATGGTCCGTGCTGAACTCGTGGTGGTCCAGAATGAGTCGTCAGAGAGCGACGAGAACGAGGAGGTGTGCTTGGAGGACGAGGTGTTTACAGAGTGCAAAGTGCAGAAAGAGCTTAAAGCTGCAGGACCCACAGAAACTCAGGGTGAAGCTCCAACAGACCTGCCCTCTCCAAAGGAGACAGAGGTCACCAAAGGGTCTGAGGTGGGAAGCAGAACACCAGAGATCCAACATGGAGGGAGAGAGGAGTTAAGAGAGGTGACTGAGACTGCTAGGCACACTGGTAATCACCGTGAGGAGGAGGAAGAAGAGGGGGAGGAGGGGGAGAGAAGTGAGCATGAGGAACCAGCGGAAGAGGATAAGAGCCTGGTTAAGAGCTCACCTGTTGTGTTTGGCATTGAGAATGCAGCTTTTGTGGACGATAAGGATGTGGAGCAGCACGAGGAAGAGGATGAGGACGAAGAGCAGGAGGAGGAGGAGCCATGTGAGCAGTACGAGGAAGCCCCCGGTCTCTCTGATGAAGAGGACCCGAATCCTCGGAGGAAAGTTTTCTTCTCTACTGAGTCAATAAAGGTAAGCAGAAACATTTGTTGGATATGACAGCACAGTAGGCCTTGTAGTCAGCCTGAGGTTGAGTTATTGCTTTCATTTCAGGAAATGCCAACGTGTTACCCATTTATTATGTGTCACATCTGTACTCTAATGGTGATTTGCAAGTGACAAATCTTAACAACACCAGATGTAGAAGCGGTCATTTCCTGTGGTGTTTTTCAGCTGTTGCTCTCTGCAAACCATGTTGAGGAAATCTGTTATCAAGATGTGCCTGCCAGTTTAATTAATAGAACAATTGCCTCTCCTCTCAACGGTACAGGCACACAACACATCCCATCTCATTTGGGAGGTCCCGGGCCTGTGTTTGGGCTGTTTATGGGAACCATTATTGTTTTGGCCCTTGTTATGGCTCTTGGATGGTCAAATATTATCTCAAGAGTTTGGAAGCTTCATGTGTGGGACCCCTGAGGAGATTCTTATAACTAAAATAGTCTGAGTCTAAAAGTCTGAGGGCCACATCTTAATCATATTTACTACGGGAACATTTTATGCCATGGACATGTGTTTACAGGGTGTATGTCTGGAATGGCCAGTGGGGTATTTTTGGAATGGTTGTTAACATTGCTCTGGGCCCCTCTGGGCATGAATGACAGCAGGGCTGAGGGAGGACAGTGAGGAGGGAGACGACTACGCTGGTATGAGGAAGTGGGCCTCGGAATCATGTGGGCATTGTCAGCCTTTGACATATGCAGAGCCTCCTGTAACAAAAGGCCCCCTGGCTCAACGAGTGATTATATATCTGCGTACAGTATGTCGACATACCGCAGGGCTGCCATTCAGGATTGCTGTTGTTATTGTCAGTGTGTTGGGAGTGTACCAAGTTGTGAAACGCATAAACAAGTCAGCAAGGTGTAAAACGCATAAACAAATACTTTCCATCCATCGATGTGGAATTTTTGTTGTTGTTTTGTTTTGCTTTTTCTATGTTGGCAGTGAAGCATACAATAGCTGCTCTTAATTAAAGGCCAAGCCTGTGCCTATGATTGTAGCACTCTGCCGTTTACTGTCACTTTTCTGTGTGTAGGCGCAGAACGCTCAGATAAACCCCTACTGAGCCGTGAGGCGTGTGGGGGGGGGAAGGCTCACACCTCGCCCTGTCATTACACCCAGTCATCAGAACTGCCCAGCTGTGAAAAAACAAATTGCTTTTACGGGGCCCTCGGCTTGGCCCACAGCACCCAGTGTTTACCCAGGCCCTGTAACCTGTCCGGTGTTACCCCATGGCCCTGCAGCAGGCAGCCGATGCCCCAGTGACCGCCTGGCAGGGGGCTGAGAGTGAGCTGTAGGGGGGAATGGGTGGGGGAGGGGGTCTGGCAATGCTCTGGAGCTTGGGATGTAGTCATGACAGTGAGTAGGTATGGGGTGGACATAGGAAAATGCCATGTACTGCCCTGAATCCATGGACTAACAGATTAAGCAAGAGCAGGAGGCAGTGGTTATGGGTAGGCAGCGGGGGTGTAGAGAGGCACCCATCACCTTTGATGTTAACATGCCTGAAGCATTGTAAAGCTGTGCTTTGTGTGTTGTTTCTTGTCTTGGGTGAAATGTGGCTAGAAACAGTAGTCTTGTCCCGGCATGTGCCCGGGCATTTGTGCAATAGTTCCCACATGCCATCTTCCACCACACTGGGAGAAAAAAGAAAGCTTACGCTTGACTTGACGACTTGTCTTTTGCATGCACGGTCATTGAACACTGACGTGTGCTTGGAGGTGTCAAAATATAGTCTTCTAAAGTAGAGCTCTTGAAACTCAATCAGTGTGCTGTTATGTGCTCACGGTTCCTGTTAAACCATCATGAGTTTGGTATTTAAAGTCAGGCCTGACCTGACTTTTTGGATGTTCTATTCTTTGTTTTTGCTCAGGTGTGTGAACAGTTGTTTTGTTTTTTTTTTTTGGTTGTGAAGCATTCAGTCAAAAAAAAAAAAAAAACAGAATCTGGACTCTGCACTGTTGTTTATTGTTTAAAGAGTTTAAGATGTTGGCACTGGTCTGTACAGATACAAATGTCCAAATGTCAGAGATCAGCTCAAATTCAGTTCGTCTCACCAATTTCGAGCCAGATGAGAGTGTTTGATATACAACAGCCAAGTAAACATCGATAAGGATGCTCCAGGCTCCAGACACAGTAGGTGCCCCTATTTCAGGACCACGTCCATCAGTGGAGTTACCCAGTCTGCTATGGCCTGAACCCTGTGTCCCTGTCCCTGTCCCTGTCCCTGTCCCTGTCCCTGTCCCACTCCCAGAGAGGAAGTGCCTTGCGATCCGGGTCACATGGGCGACTCAGGCAGGATTAGGTCTCCGAGTAACCTGAGATCTCACTGTAGAAAAGAGCTGTCCTCAGAGAAAGAATGCTCCTCTTTGTCAAGCAGCCTGAGAGCTCGGGCTCTGAATGTGTCCCTTGATCACCACTTCCATCTGCATGCCTTACACATCCATAGATCAGGGAAGCCATGCCATACCAAATTCAGGATATGCCGGCTTACGGTACGGACGGATTTAGGTTTGAAACACACACACTCCCCTTTTTAAATGGTTTTATCTGCTTATCGCCGTCCCCGGATATTTGCTGTAGTTATCGAGGCTAAGAACCTTACTCCAGGGAATCCCAGCTGGTTTCTGACTCTTATCGCCTCTGTTATCACAGTGCAGATATAACAGGGCCCAAATGAAACGATTTCTCCTACAGTTTCTTGTGTGCTGTGATTTCATCATCAATGACTGGTTTCCACGTACTTTTCACTTTTATTTATTATTATTGTTATTTGTCCTCACTGCGTGTTGGCAGTGATACCAGTGGCCCTTATTACGCTTTGGAAAATGCTGCAGAGAGACAGATTTGCATCCTCTGCATTAGCGTGCTGGTGTGATCTCTGTGTAGAATTAATGGATTCCCTCCAGAGGGGCACAATTTAGTGGGTCAGTTGCAATACTATGGGGCGATGACATCTGCCCAACTGTTGCTGTAAGGTCCTGCCTGGGCCCTCAAGCCTGCTTTTAAACCATGCAAACAGCGCACATATTTGTGCTCCATATGGCTTATTATGGGGTTTCAGTGGAGCATGCATTCAGGGCATACATTGCGGGCAGCTAAAGGTTGAAAAGCTCTCTAAAGGGTTAAAGCCTCTTCTATGGAGCTGGAATTGTTTTTCTAGGTGTGTCCTAATCTGTGGAGAATCAGCAGTGTGGCATGGCACTCCAAATATGCCCCAACCTTCCCCAACAAGCCTCACTAAACAGACTGGGAGTGTGTCTGTGTGGGAACACAGTGTATGTGTGTATATGCTGGAATTCCCATTCACCTTGAGACCTACTCTGGGTGTCTGAAAGCTATATTGGGCGCAGACGACGGCACAAGGTGTATTCTTCCTGTTTACCAAGTCTCTGCTGTGCTTGTGTTTATGAGTGTGCGTCTGCTTGCGTGCGGGGCGGCTCATTAGTTTACTGTCAGCAGACAAGGGCCATTGTTGTGGATGGCGTGCGTGTGTGTGTGTGTGTGTGTGTGTGTGGGTGTCTATGCGGCGTGGTGGTGGGGAGGGAGCCGCCCGACTCCAGGAGGAGACAAAATGGCAGGAGCCGGGGCTCTGCACCTGCCATACGGATCCTCCCTCTCCAGCTGCCACCAGGAAGTAGCACACCCTCCTCAGGGTTAGACAAACACAAAAGGGCTCCGATTCGCCACATGTATGCAGAGGGTGTGACTGGGAAAGGCTTCTGCTGGAAGGGCAGCGCTACTGTTTACTTCAGTTTGTGCGTGGCGTGCTACATTCGAGAAGAGGTTTTGCATACGCGCATCTGATAGATGATCAGTGAAATGTTTTGTGTGTGTCATTGTCTGCACCGTTTTTTGGGCTGAAGGTTTCTGCAGCGCAGGCTATGGACGCTAGGGAGGTCTTTGTGAAGTGCATTGAGATGAGAGGCCCCCCTGCAAGACCTCATCTAACCCCCCCCCCCCCACAATCTGTACCCCTGGGGCGCCTCAACTTCATGCCCAGAAAATTAATTCAGCAGGCCAGATTCAGCCCTCAGATTACTCATGTATGTGGTCAAACCTGAGTCCTTTAGTCATGCTGCATGGGCCTGCTCTCATACTATTCATTCTTTCTTTCTTTCTTTCTTTCTGTCTCTTTCTCATTCACTAACTCTTTCTCTGTGTCTCTCCCACTCCCTTCCTTCCTTCCTTTCTCTCTCTTACCCCTTCTCTCCCTCTCCCTCTCTGCCCTCTCTCCCTCTCTCTCTGCCCTCTCTCTCCCTCTCCCTCTCTGCCCTCTCTCCCTCTCTCTCTGCCCTCTCTCTCCCTCCCTCCCTCTCCGTCTCGTCTGTGTTTCCTCTGAAGTGTGGAAACGGGAGAGGGCTGCCTGAGTGTGCTATGGGCTAGTGGATCAGACCTGCCCTGCTCCTCCTCCTCCTCCTCCTGGGCTGTTATGCTTTCCATTTCCTACCTCTGCTCATTCTTATGGAGGCCAGAGGAATGTGTCAGACTCGCTCCAGCCCCTCCCACGCTAACTGGCAGTGGAGACGGTGCCAAGGTCTATAAGCTGATGCCAGCTGGGCACCGGGACCAGTACAGCCCCATATGGTATGGGCAGAGGCCTCCCTTTCATTCTGCTGTCTGTTGGAGTGGCCTCAACCACTAAGACAAGAGGCCAGTTGGCACTGTGTTGCATGTCGCCATTGTGAGAGTGAAGGTGATTGTCATACCGCCTTAACTGGCATGGTAATATATATATATATATGGGTGGTAGCTGACTGGTGCTGCCCAAAGACAAACCAGAACAACCTGTACGCTATAGCTCTTTCTAGAGCACTTTGTTCTAGACCTGCTGGGAATTTGATTTGTTGTCTCCATTCGTGAGGAATGTCTAACTAGAGAATTGTTGGATTACATGGTCAAAGTGCGTTCATTATGAGGACAAAGTCCTTGTCTGCCCCGTAGCGTCCTGACAGGAAGGGGCGGGACTACGGCCGCCGTCTCTGTTTACATGAGTAGGATGGAAGCCGGGTCCCTCTGTCTCCTGTCTGTCTCCTGTCTGTGTCTCTCTCTCTCTCTCCTGCTCTCTTTCTTATACTCTTGGCCTCCTTTCACTCCTCTCACTTTCCCTTACCCTTCCTCTCTGCCTCTTTCTTCCTCACTTTATCCAAATAGTCTCTCTCTCTCTTTCTCCCTCTCTCTCCCACAGCATGTTTTGATTTGTTGTCTTTGTGGAGCTGCTTACATTACGAGCCTCCCCACCGCCCCAGTCCAATCCTGCGCTCTGCACTCGCTTTGCTTTCCTGGCTCGCGCTCCTTTGGTTAGCCTCACTCTAAGCTGCTGACTCATTTCCCACTGAGACGCTCTCTTTTTAAGGATAGAGAGGGAAGAGATGGGGGAGAAAACTAGTGATGTATTAATTGTGTGTGTGTGTGTGTGTGTGTGTGCAAGCGCAGGCGCAGGCATGTGTGTGTGTATACACATGTGCACACACATAGAACCATACTTTAGAGTGGTTGAAGGTAAACCCAAAGCAATATCCATCCCTGTAACTTTGAGAAGGGGGGGTGTCTCGCCCTCACACACACACACACACACACACACACACACACACACACACACACACACACACTCATATGCGCCCACACACACACACCAGCCATGGAGAAAATGAAAATAAGAAGCAGATGGGGCTGTGGTTTGCCTGCCCACATCACAGATTGCACTGAAGCATTAAAGAAACTGCAGTGGAACTCGAATGGAGAGAGTATGAGCACCACTCACTCACTCACATACACAGAATTTCCAAACAGAAAAGGAAGGGATGGAGCTCTCTGATTGTACTGGATTTAGGGGGTTCCCCCCATAGTCCAGGGGAACGGCACTCGTAGTCGTTCCCCTGTAGCGTTTGACGTCACCTACCTTCCAAATCAGGCCTGCGGCCAGAGATAAAGGTAAACAGCTGTCCTGCAGCGTAACTGGCGGTAGCGATAACAACAGTGGGCTGGGTTGTGTTTTTCTGGGCCTTTAGAGAAAGAGAGAGAGAGCGAGCGAGAGAGAGAGAGAGAGAGAGAGAGATTTCTGAGCCTCTATTCTTGTGATGAAGACAGCGACGGGGCGATTGGGTTTCGGCGAAGAAAAGGGACATTGTTCAAAATTGACGGCGTATTCCATGGCAACAGGAGAGTCGAACCGAGGGGGAAAAAAAGAGAGAGAGGAAAACGCACGCAGAAGTGTGAGCAGAGAAGCCGTTTGTAAACCACAGGACGTGACACTGGAGCACAGCACAGCTCCTCTGTACACTCACACGAGTATATTAATGCCAACCACAATCTTTTTTTCTCACCCACTTAATGGCATTTCTTCCTCCAATGTGTGCTTTTTTTTTATAGTTCTTTCATTATTTTTCATGGGTGACCCAAAATTAAACAATCTGTTGTCTTTCTAATGAGCAAACCATACCAAACCCGAAATTAAAAGCAATAAACGTGGTGCTTTCAGAACCACATTTTACAGTGTTTCTCAGCCGTAAAATGAGAGAATAGAGCTGGGGTTTAATGATGTGGGTTCCTGGTGACCTGTCAGCTGAGACTGCCTGGGCCCCGCTGGGGTGAGGCTCAGACGTGTGACGACCGTGAGGTGCCTGAAAGGGGCAGAGCGCTGGAGCACTGTGTCCCCCTGCGGAGTGGAAAAGGCCACCCTTTGAGAGCAACACCAGTTAGGAAGACCAGCAAGGGGGAAGTGGTGGACATGAAGACTGAGGCTGGGCCAGGAGCACAAAGGATTGTGGGACTGTGCTGTCAAGTTCCGGCTGAAGTCACTTTCCGGTCAGGAGGAGGAGGAGGAGGTGGTGCTGGTGGTGCAGCCCCGTCCCTGGGGAGAGGAGCCATATCACTCCCTTCCTCCCACTACACTTCAGAGCAAAACAAAAATCTCAGTGTTTTTTTGGGTTCTCTGTGTTATCTGATTTTGCATGAGCATTGTCAGAGTGGAGACGGAGGGAGGGAGTGGGGTGAGACGTTGCCTTCGGTCGCTCAGGTCCTGACACGCTCCAGGATGTACAGCTCCAGACGGTGCGCCCCAGAGTGGAAATATTTACAGAATTACATCATGTCTCCCTCCGGCCTTCCAAATCAGTCCTATAAGCTCACCAAGCTTTCTCTCTCATCTGATCTGCCCATGAGAAACGATTTTTAAGCTGCAGTACCATCTGGGAAGCACTTGGACAGCCACAGCCTCAGTGATCTTCAGCGTACAGACTGTAAAACTGTAAACCTCAGTGTGGTCTTGGGACAGCAGTGTCCCTGATCTAGGAGAAGAGCAGTTGGAGGGAAACACTCAAAGGTGCTCCATTCAGATTCACTGAAATACTCCCAACATGAGCTTTTATGTGGAAATATAAACACAGCGATAAGATTCAACAGTTGCCAAGGTTCCCAACCGGCTGGATGTATGAGGTAACATCGGCTCAATGTGTGCCATGGCCACTGTTATTTTAACGGCGCTCCAGTTATACGTTGTACCTCGTAAACAAGACAAAGCTGTGTAAACTCCGGTCAGGAGTTCGTATCCTGGGTTTTGACCTGGAGAGAGCAGCTATCCAATCACTCAGATCTGTGTCATCAAGACCTTCGAGTTCTTTCTCTCTGTCCCTTTTTCATCCCCCTCTCTCTCTCTCTCTCTCTCTCTCTCTCTCTCTCTCTCTCTCTCTAAACAAGGAGAGAATTTTACTAATCGTTCACACAATCTACAACTCCGACCGCCCTCAGGACCAGGTTATCTGTGTTTGATTAGCGGAGCACCGTGTGGTGAGGTCACCATACCTCCCTGGGTGTGTCTGGTTGAGGAATGACATGTAAGCAGTTAGTAGGCTGGTAACTCATTCACACGTGGCCATGAGCAGGCCTCTCCAGCTGCTCTCTGTATAATGTGTTACCCATATGACTGAGCCTCCTGGAGTAAAAGAAAAATGAACCAAGTGACCAAGTTTTTTCCCCTCATGGAAACAAATGGTTTAGGCTATTTGGCAACTGCTGTTTGGCAATTACATTCCTTCGCTTTATGTTAAGAAAATAAGCGGGTTCTTTGTAGCGTCGGGGACGTATCACCTGTCATCTCCTCAGTGTATTGATCCTCCACATCCACTTGGCTCTGCTCCTCCCCCAGCTGTGGCCTACTTTCTCCTGCGGGGGCCCCAGTGCCAGGGAAAGCAATTCGGCGCCCGTCCGGGAAAGGAGCTCCGTCCGCTCCAAAGCAGAATCTGAGAATCTGAGCCTTGGCAGGCCCCAGACATCTCCATCATGTCACGTGGGACTCGTGGATCCTTTAAATGCTTAATGAAGCCGCTTTAACAGGGCGCCTTTGTGTTCACCGGCGGTTCCAAGCGTCGGTTCTGTTTGCAGTCAACTTTTATAGAGACTTAAGGGTTCATTTCTGACCCCAGACAACAATAGTGGACACACTTCGATGACGTTGTGGCCACAGGACACTGGTTTAGATGGCTTCATGGCCCTACTCATCAAACTTTAATAACATGGGCTTGGGCCAAAGTATATGTACACTAGGGTTTGTTGATGCTGGAGCTCCGTGTTGTGGGGCCACAGTGAAGGCTGTGTGTTCCCCGTGAAGCGGCTCAGCAGCTGTGTGTCTGTTGTGCAGGTGTTCAACACCTACTCCAACGAGGAGTATGACCGGCGCAACGACGAGGTGGACCCCGTGGCAGCCTCGGCTGAGTACGAGCTGGAGAAGCGAGTGGAGAAGATGGACGTGTTCGCGGTGGAGATGGAGAAAGGTGAGGTGGACACGCGCTCATAACTGCAACAGCAATCTACAGATGCCTCACATTCATAGATCTCATAACTGCAACAGTAATCTAAAGATGCATCACATTCACAGATCTCATAACTGCAACAGTTATCTAAAGATAACTCAAATTCATCTTCAGAATTGAACTTTAAATTGTGATAGCCAGAGAGAAGAGATATCAGCATATGATCATTAGATCATTAGGATGGAATCTTCTTTGAAATAGTTTCACCTGGATTGTTCATTCATTCAGATTATTCCCACTATGTTTCCCTTCCCCCCTTTCAGGTGACAATGGCCTGGGCATCAGCATCATTGGAATGGGAGTGGGGGCGGATCAAGGTCTGGAAAAGCTTGGAATTTTTGTGAAGACCATAACAGAAGGAGGAGCAGCTGAGGCGGACGGGCGGTAAGATGCTCTGTCCAGCAATAGAGGGGGGAAAAGTGGCGGGGGGGGGGGGTTGAGGGTTCAGTGGTTTCCAAAAGCAGTAAGCTATATCCTCCCACGCGTCTCTCCTCATGCTCTCTCTCTCACCCTGTCTCTCTCACCCTGTCTCTCTCACCCTGTCTCTCTCACCCTGTCTCTCTCACCCTGTCTCTCTCACCCTGTCTCTCTCACCCTGTCTCTCTTATCCTGTCTCTCTCACCCTGTCTCTCTCACCCTGTCTCTCTTATCCTGTCTCTCTTAATGAGTCACTCTCTCTTTCTGTATGTGTTTTTCTCTCTCTCTCTCTCTCTCGCTCTCTCTCCCAGTAAGAAACAGGGAGTGCCCAGATGCAGCCGTCATGGCACTCATTATCTTCCCCCGTCATTCAGAAGCAGCTCATTGTAGTCAGAAGTGGGGGGGGGTAACACATGCCTTATCACCCCCGGAGAGGCCATTTCCAAACAGCCAGCTGTATTTATAACCTTCAGAAGCAGCAAAAGGAAAATAGCTGCTTCCTCTTCATAGGGAAAACTTCAGTCAATCGCTGGCTTTGTTGTGCTGCCAGCAGTAAAGGAGCTCTTCTCTGCACACACCCAGTAGAGATGCTACACATGATAATGCTTAGCATTTACTCACTTTTATATAATGTTACATGTAACACAGTCTTCTGGCCTGGCTGATCCATGAATACATGGTGTATGTTTTTATGACTGGTTCAAGTCCTAAGGAGCTCCATTCACCTCAGTATCGTGAACTGCATGCTTGCCAGTGGAGCCATTAGCCGTCTCTTCCGTAGGGAAAGTTCTGCGTCTGTCTTTTGGGCTGCCGAGGCCTTCTGCTGCATCATCCCCTGTACATATACTGATGTGAGTGCACTGTGCTGTGTGTGTGACTTTATATCACCTGCTTTGAACAGGATCCAGGTGAATGACCAGATCGTGGAGGTGGACGGCATCAGCCTGGTGGGGGTCACACAGCTCTTCGCTGCCACCGTCCTGAAGAACACTAAGGGCAGCGTCAGGTGAGGCACCAGGCCAGCTGACCTCAGACCAGCTGGAGAGGAGTCTTTTTTCTTTTTTTTTCATCAAGTGCGTGGCGCTAATAACATGTTACAGTTAGACTTGGCTTAGCACCAGCTGATTGTAAATATGCAATTGTATGTTTGGACAAGGAGGTTGTGCATAATCACAGTGTTATTGCACATCACAGCCTTACAAGGCAGTTGACTAACAAATAGAACTGGTTCGTATGTTGACTGCATGCAAATTAACTGCACATTTCTGCCCACGCACACACTAATGTGAACAAGCAGCTCTGGGTAGGTCTCTGAGTCTGCCATATTAGAGTGGATGAAGCCATTGCCCCTGTCACAACAATATGTGTAATGTGGTGTCATGTCAGTCAACCAGGAAGAGAATGGGGGGGGGTTTGTTATGGTAATCCCCTTTTTCTTTTCTTACCTAACCTGTCAATCTGACTCGATCCAGGTTCCTGATTGGGCGAGAGAAGCCGGGCACGCAGAGCGAGGTGGCCCGGCTGATCAGCGAGACCCTGGAGCAGGAGAGGAACCAGCAGCAGGAGCTGGACGATCCCTACGAGCAGTCCACCGAGGAGGTGACTAGGCCCTGCTGGACACACCCACAGTTATTCATTCACACACTCAGACAACCACACACACATACTCAGACACACTGACGGTAAGGTGTGAGTAACACTGAGCTCACCACACCACATTATGAGCAAGAGAAGACAGCAGGACATACAGGCCCTGTAGGACACAGAAAGGTACAGTAAAAAGTAAAATTCTGGAACAGAGACTAGTCTATTTGAATGCCCTTGTACGTCAGCAGCCGTTTTTGGGGAAAAAAATTGAACAAAAATAGAATCATGGGGGTGGATATTTCACTGCTTTGTAGATATGCAAAACAAGTACCACACACTGTGCCGTGTGTGTGTGTGTGTGTGTGTGTGTGTGTGTGTGTGTGTGTGTGTGTGTGTGTGTGTGTGTGTGTGTGTGTGTGTGTGTGTGTGTGTGTGTGTGTGTGTGTGTGTGTGTGTGTGTGTGTGTGTGTGTGTGTGTGTTTGCACCTCAATGCTTGTTTTTCCCTGACCACCGCCCGTGTTTTTGCCGGTGGAACATGCTGATAAGGCACTGTGAGTTTCCTCCTGCTGGGGATGGCCTTGCTCACCAAGAGCAGACAGGCAATGTGGGGGGCACCCCACCCCCGCACAGCGCAGACTGAGCTACCAGGACCCCGCTGATATCAGGCGTGACTTTTTTTTCCTCCAGGACGAGCACTACGAGGACGAGGACGGGGAGGACGAGGACGGAGTCCTGGGGTCTAGCTTCGGTGGGCGGAGCACAGTGGAGGTGTTTGACCTGCCGGAAAATGAGACCATGTTCCTGCCCACCAACATGGACGCCGCACAACTGAGCTTCAAGTTCAAAGAGGTAGTTTACCATTTGGGAGGAGGACCACCGAGAGAGATCTCTAGTCTCAGACTACCTCTAAAGATGCATATCTGCTCTTGGGAAGGAATAACTCATGTGTCGTAGCTATCATTGGAGCAGGACAGTTGGTTTGATTGTCATCAGTGGCTACATTCCACACATATTGTTTGAAAGTAAAGAGTCTTTTTTTTTTTACTTTTTTTAATTTAAGTATTCTCTCCCTTCCACAGCTGCAGATAAAGCATAGCATTGCAGCAGTTGAACTAACCCAAATAAAAGAAAAGGTAAGTCTGTCCTGGTATGAATCCTTGTTTGTGTCTTCACTTAGGGTCTTTATTAAGTCGTCCCACTCATTCTTCAGTGCCACAGGATGGGGGGGGATCTGTTTGGTGGAGATGGGGCTTTTAACAGCCCTCTCACAAGCTTCCTTCCAACACTGACATTAATTGATTTCAGTCAGTCAGTCATCTTTATCCAAATGTGACTCATGAATGCACAAATCAAACACTGGTAGACAGTGTTCTAAATGTACTCAGCTGTTGCAAGGCCTTCAGTGGTTTGGCAGTTCTAACTCCAACTGTTGTGCCTGAAGCAACCCTTGTGTGTCTTGTGACTCTTCCATAGCTGCGAGACATGGAGGAGGAGAAGGGGTCATGGGAGTCCAGGGAGGCCGACCTTCAGGAGAGCATCGACGAGAACAGCGAGAAGATCCAGAAGCTGGAGAAGTTCTGGCTGGAGTCCCAAGCCCTCTGCAAGACAGTGAACGAGCAGCTCACGGAGACCCAGAGCCAGTACGAGGGCCTGGACAAGAAGTACAACAAGGCCAAGAAGCTGCTGAAAGACTACCAGCAGAAGTGAGCGCGCTTGGTTCAGTCCTTTTGAGCTCGAGAGGCAGATGTTTGTTTTTGCTTTGCCTGTGATAAATGCAGGGGAAGAAATGAATGAGATTGCGGGGTGTCGCTTTTCCGAAAGCCCTTTGTGTGTACCCAGCCTCATTCAGGCCGTGTTTCATCTCCTTCCAGAGAGATCGACTTTGTGAAGCGGGAGGAGGAACTAAAGCGAACGCTGGATGAGAGAGAGGCTTGGTACAAAGCCCAGCTGGAGATCCTGCAGGAGCGGGTGAGGAGGGTTGAAGGGTGTGTGTGTGTGTGTGTGTGTGTAACCTGCCAAGAGCAGTGCTGTGCAGCCGAAACGTCTTTAAGAAGCACTCCTTAATCATTCCTTCTTTCCTGCTCTATTCCGTCTCTCTTCTCCCCCCCCCCCCTCTAGTTAGCAGCGTTGGAGTCGAACGCTTTCTCATCTGAGGGCTCCGCTTCCCAGCACTCGGCACTGGGGGAGAGGCCGTGGAGCGGCCAGGAGGCCGGGGGGCCTGTGGAGAACACACACTCCTCAGACTCACTGCTGCCGGGTAGGAGCCTGCTCTCACCACAACCCTTAATGAGTGGAGCTGGAGCTGGAGCCAGGCCCAGTGTGAAGCGGCTCACTGGCACCCCGACAGGCTCTCTCCCATGGTTCCTCCTGTATTACAGGCCGTAATGTGATGAGCGAGAGGAGCCAGTATCGCCAGTCACTACACATAATGAGGCTTACATTAACATACAGCGCTTTCATAGCCAAGGGGCTTTCGAGCTAGTGCTGCTGAACAACACTTGGAGATCCAATTAGATAGAGATAGGTGCCTGGAGAAGCAGTGCCAGTTTTTGACATTAATCATTTTCCTAGAAAAGGAACTTGTCTTTCTAGAGAGCATAAACATCTTGACAACATGGTGTAAATTTATTGGAAATGAGAAGTAGTTTTGCAATATACATGAACATGCGCTAGTGTGCTGGGGGACCTGGTGTCAGTGTCAGATATCAGTGTTTTAATGGGTGAATTGTATACAGATGCCGACTGGTCCGAGGTGGTGCCTGAAACGGAGCGTCTGGACACCAGTGCTCACCGTGCCAAGGGCCAGCTGGCCCAGAAAGCCAAGAGGCAGCCTCCATCACGCAGCAAACTGAGAGAGACGTTTGGGGCCTCGCCGTGCCCGCCAGAGGTCAGTCCAGGCCTTCCTCTGTCCTCTAGGTTTCCACACTCGTATACTTTCTATCATTCGGTCTCCTTGCCAGGTGTCATAGTACCCTTAAAGGTGCACTATGTTGATGTTTGTCAAAGAATAATATATAAAAAGGATATCATTCTAGTGACATGATAACATTATTTCCTAATATTGGGATTTTTTTTCTCCACTTTTTAAAACTTCACATTAAACTTCACATTTCTGTTGGGCCTCATATTTCATGCACCATAGAATGCACAGCAGACTGCAGAGACTAGAGACATATTATTGGAGATCTCGAAGCCTTTTTTAGTATAAAAACTACTTACTGCAGCTTTATAATTGAGTTAAGCCTAGTATATGTCCAGTATGACCCAATGTACATCAAGGTCAGATCCCTTTCACTGATTGGGTAGAGCGGTGGTTGGCTGCAGCTGAGGCCTGAATGGCTCTTTCTCCCTGCAGGAGGACGAGGAGGACGAGTCCCTGAGTCCCGAGGTACCCCGCCTGAGGCGGCGCTCCATCCAGGAGAGCCTCTCTCTGCCGGTGCCCATCTGCGGCCCGTCTGGGAACGGGCAGAAGGAGGAGGGCGCCGAGGAGGTTGCCACTGCCAGGGGCACGGCCGATCTGTCAGGCTCCCCGTCTCCACCGGGCAACCAGCGGGCCAGCATGGAGAGCGGAGACAGCGGGAGTCTGTCCCCTCCCAAAGACACGGCCCCCTCCAGCTCGCCCTCGGGATTCCTGAGGAACGTCAAGAAGAGGGAGTCCAAGGGCAAGGGCAAAGAGAGCAGAGGTGAGGGCAGAGCCACTCTAGTGCTCCCTGTCTCTAAGCTACGTGTCCCACTTATCCACCACTGATCAGCCACTGCCTCTGTTGGATGAATCAACTGTAAATCATCCCAGTTTGTCTTGGAAGGCTTATTATGTTCTCTGAATCAGAGCCATAAATACAGAGGCCGGCTCCGTCAGTCCCAGCATAAAAGCTACCCTTGGTGTTTTTTGGCTGTAACAGTCGTGGCTCCTTGTGTAATATATGTGTCTTTGTTTCAGAGGAGTTAAACGACAGCTCATCAGCAGGGAAACCAAAAAGACGATTTCCTGACTTTGGGTAGGTTGTGGTCAAGTCATGAGTCACTCATTTGAAATCCCTCAGATTGGGGGAAGAGAACACAGCTAAACTAGGTGTTGTTGAATATCTACAGAGGCCTGCGGAAGTCTGGGGGAAAAGGGAAGAGGCATGACAAAGAATCCGTGAGAGTGTCATTGGACAGCAGGTAGCCACTCTCTTTATTCATCTACATCAGGGGTGCCAAACCCATTTTCACCCTGGGCCACATCAGCATTATCAAAGGGCCGGTAGTTAACTGTAATACCAGAGGTGTCAAACTCATTTTGGGCCACATCAGCATTATGGTTGCCTTCAAAGGGCCGGTTGTAACTGTAATGTTCTCACTTTAGTGCACATTAGGTCATCCTTTTATGCACATGTATAATATTTCTCAGTCTGTGTTTATTTTTTTAGGTTCTGTTTGAATAGTTTGATCAGTGCAATTCTTGCCTGGTCTCCTTTCTCCCAATTGATAAACAATTCAACAGAATTTAGAATTTGCAAGACTGCTCTTTAATGTGATGCATTAGCTGCCCCTGTTGTGTACAGACGTACTGTATTTTCTACGATCCCCAGGGGTTCAGCAGAGTTGCTGGAGGAGTCCGGGGGCAACGTGTCCCCGACGGACTCCATGTCCTCCGTCCCTGCCTCCTGCATGCCCTTCTCCTGGTTCGGTGATAAGGACAAGGACCGGGACAGGGACCCGTTGTCGTCCAGCAGCAGCCTGCCCTACTCCACCACAGAGACCAGCAGCGAGCAGAGCCAGGATCGCAAGAACAAGGTGAGAGGAGCCGCACAGGCACAGGCACAGGCACAGGCACAGGCACAGGCACAGGCACAGGCACAGGCACAGGCACAGGCACAGGCACAGGCACAGGCACAGGCACGCTCACACCACACACAACTGATCCAGAATCAGTCTCTTCTAAGGAAGGGATAGATGAAGGATGACCAAAATGGGGAGAAAAGTTCAGATGTGCTCTAAAGTAGGGTCTTGGATGTCATAGGGATTGCAGAGACTGCGGTGGAACTCTGGGCTCAACAATCCAGTGTTGCCTTTGGCAGAAAGTTACACCAGTGGAATTACTTTGGAGGAAGAAAAATGATCATTCCTGCTGTCAGTCGCCCATTGCGTTCTGTGCCGTGTCCAGGGAAGCATGAAGCAAATTTGAGGGGAGACTTGACCCAGAGCAGAGCAGAGTCCAGGAGAGCCAGGCGAGCCGAGTGCTCAGGGCGGAGCTGTGATGTGCTGTCTTGCTGAGCTGACCCCTCTCAGCCTTTTTTTTCTGGCCCGCTCTACCATGACTTGGCTAGAAAGGAAGACGGTGATTCACCGTTCAGTAATCCACAGTTCAAGGGGTAGTTTCGGCCGCCTGATGGAAACGGCGAACAAAGCACAAATAGTTGCCGTGGCGGGCAGCTGGTGGTGTGTGAGGAGGACTGACCGACGCCGGGCCGGGACGGGGCCAGAGCCTGACAGAGTCCGAGTCAGACACTCTCAAACCCAGGAAGAGAGTCTGACCCCTGTAACCATATGGAGGCTCTCATTAATCAGAGAACTGGGAGGAGGGGGGCAGACCGAGAGAAGGAGAGGACGGGGGAGTGAGGGAGGAATGGGGGGGGGGGGATGGATGGAGGAGGATTCGTTGGCTCTCCAGTGGCTTAGCAGACACAGAATTATCCCCCATTTAAATACATCTGCTCCCATAGGCCTGACTAATGCAGCTGGCATCCACGGCAGGCAAAGCCCCACTCGCGTGGGGAGGCGTAAAATGGAGGCACGACCCCTGATGAATGTCTGATTAATCTGAAGTACATTGTGTGATCTTGTGTCCCTTAATATCCTTGTCCACAATGATTGGCGAAGGCCCAGTCCTGTCACTAACACTGTCCCTCTTTCAAAACAGACAAATCTCTCCTGGTCTTCTTTATTCAGTCGCTCCTTAGATTTGGTACAGTATCATTCCTGTGTTTTCTTTCAACTCTGTGTAGTTGGCTAGAGTGTAGCTTGCCTAGTTTTCACTATAGTGATGTAATCATGCAGTAGCCACTACTAATGACAAGTGCACATGGCTGGAGGTTCTGGTGTGCTCATCAGTGTGAACTGCTCTTGTGTGAAAGGAGAATATTCTTTATTTATTTATTTTTAAATGTTTTGCAGTAAGCGCACCCAGTCATTATTTTATTTTAATTGTTTTTGTCTTTTATTGTATTTTTTTCGTCACCCACTTTGTTGTCACGCTTATGCTTCTTTGAGTATGAAAGCCCATTAGCCTTAGAGAACCACCCCATCAACAGATGTTTGGTTTTTCTCATCACTGCCGCAGTCCGTTTGAATGCCGCTTGGGATTTGGAATGAGATGATGTGCTACAGTAGTGCTGTAGTTGTAGCTCTTGTGTCGTAGTGTGTGATGTGTGTGTGTGTGTGCTGTGATTTAGCTTGCCATAATGCCTGTACTCTTTGACTTTGATTTGAAGTTGTTTTGATAAAGTGCCCAGGCAAATCAAGTTGGCCCTGTTAACCAGGTTATTTAATTACAGAATGATTTATTGAGAGATCAAATTGTCAGGAATAAGACCAAATCATTTTTTTATTTAGAATGACTAATATTTAACAAGATCCTAACACAGGAAATATGTTTAAACCGCTGTCGTGCCGTCGTGTCATGCGATTGCCATAGTTCTCTGTAAACAACAGGGCCAGCATGAATGGGTAGCTGCTGTGTCGTCAGTGTTTCAGACACATGCCAGTCTGTCCACTATAATGGATGGTTCATGGCAAAGCAATTTCCCCCATTATTAGTTCGCTGTCTTAGTTAACAAATCTCTTGTCTCCCACTTGTTCCAGAGTTTATCTGTTTTAGACGATTCAAACGCTGGGAGTCCCAGTTCAGACTTGACAGGGTTAGTTGCTGAGCCCAATCTCTCTGGGCGTTCGCACACTCTAACCTTCTCTTCCAATGAGGTGAGTGGCTTCCAGAAATTGCAACGATTGCTTCCTGTTTCTGTGTGTGTGTGACCCAGGCAAAAAGGCATCCGAGGTGGCCTTACCCGGGAAGGAAGCCTCTTAGTGCATGTTTAATGTATGCCGTTCCTTCTGTCCTGCGGCCTGACCCAGGGGTTTAAGTGTGGGGACTACTAAGTGTTGCATGTTGGCTGAGTTGCCTGTCCTGCATCCAGGTCCATCCCTGTACTTAGCTCAGCTGGGCCTCCGGAAACCACCTTCTTGAGGTTTCATACAAGTATTAGACATTTTCATATTCTCAGGGTTATTATTTCCTTTGTGTTGTGTATTGGTGAGGCGGTGTCTCTGTGCATGGTCATGAGAAACTCGCGCTGCTCCCTCTCGTGTGCATGACAAGACTAGCCTGAAGTTATAGGAAAATAGTGGGACAGAAAACAATAGATACTTTGGTTGGGTGTTCTGTATGCTTGCGCTATATTCTAGACTGCCATGAATGAAGTAAGTGTTTAGAACAAATGATGTATACATCGCTGTGGCATAGCTGTACATCAACTGGTGCTTGAACACATTCCTTGTGGGTGTCATGTGAACATGGAGTGTCAGCTTCTGTTTCTAGGTTCACAGCATGTCGTTGTTATCTCCAGACACTAGACGACGAGCCTTTCCCTGTGGGGAAGGACTATCAGTGGCAGAACCGCCCCGTGCCAGAGTGGACTGTCCAGCAGGTCTGCGTCTGGCTCATGGGCATGAACTTGGACCAGTACACGGCGGAGTTCACCGCCAAGGGTGTGGACGGCCAGCAGCTCATGAACCTGGACAGCGACAGGCTCAAGGTGAATAGAGTGAGGGAGTGAGAGGACTTGTCCAATTTAATGACTGATTTAGTTTTTACTTCCTGGGCCTGAAGTCACAGGGCCAGGAGGCCCCACATTCACCAACTTCAATCTTTTGAGTGCAGGGACTACTGCTGTGCCATATTTCAAAATGGTCTCATGTCTTGAGTTTCTGTCATGCCTTGACTGCCACCTTATGGGCATCTGAAAAACATGCATATCGGAAACTACTTCACTTCCACCGCATTATCCACTATGCTTTTCCTCCACAGGTCCTGGGTGTTGCGAGCCAGAGCGACCGTGCCACCATCAAGAAGAAGCTGAAGGACATGAAGAAGGCCCAGGAGAAGGTGGAGAAGCAGCGGGAGAAGCGAGAGAAGGAGGCGCGCCGCAGCGGGAAGCTGCCAGCCGCCAACACCACGGACTCCATCTGCTGAGCTTCGCCCGCTCCAGCGCTCGACTCACAAGGACCGGCCTTTTCCCTCTGGTGCTGCTGTTACACACAGAGCTTACCTGTTTCATACCCCCCCACCTGTGGATGAAGACCACTTTCGCCAAGTGGCAGTGAATGACGGCATGGACAATCAAATCACTATGGCACATGCATTGCCACAGTTCACCCCGAATATGCAACTGGCGTAGGGTTAGCGGTGCTCCTAAAGCCATGCCAAGGTTAGAACCCAGCTGTTAGCCACAATTCCACAGGGTGTTTTTTATTCTAGTCTGGTCGTGCCAAACAAGTGCTTCTTGCCCAACCGCCCTCACTTTCCCATCCCTTCATTCTTAAAACCCAAGTTACAATAGACAAGTGTGCTTAAATTAGTCAAGTAAACCCCGCTTCACAATTCCAATGCAAATTAAACTGCAATCTAGCTCATCAAAACATGCTTCAGCCCAACCCCAGTGGAGGCTAATTAATGTATTGGAGAGAAACTGCATGTATGGCAAGCTGTGTGTGAGCGAGTGAACGAGAGAGAGAGAGAGCGAGCGAGAGAGAGAGGAGTGAAGAGCAGAACCATGCCTGGTGGCAAAGGCAAACGTTTTGACAGGTTAAGCAAACTTTTATGGGGGATGTGTAGGTGTAGATGATTGTTCTAAAGATAATGTGTTGACTAGTGGACCAAACAGAGAGACTTGTATTTGACCTAACCACTGTAGCCTAGGGCTTACCAGCGGAAGAAGCAGGACTTCCTTATTGAACATATTACAGACAAGCAGAGTTCCATAATTGCACACACAGCCTCTGATAATTATGGATTTTGCCCTGCCTTTCAAATGTTTTTATACATTATTTTTGCTAGAACAACTTGCCTGTGTCCATGTACAGATCATTTGTGTTGCTGGAACTTTTGTACAGTTAATGAGGAAAAGCACTATATTGTCTTTTGAAGAGACACATGGGGAACATGGTTTTAAATGTGTAAATCGATGGTTTTATATATAAGCTTATTAACTGCATACCTTTTAAAAGTGAATTACTGATCAAGTTGAGACTTTTCTACATTTTCTACTAAGTAGAATAGCCTGTTGTGTGAGACCTTTTTATAAACGGCTAATCACAAAAGGGTAGTTGGAGATGATCCATCATCTCACCTTGTTGACAGTGCCTGCTTTGCCTTGTTTGACCTGTGCAGCTAACTAGATCCTGTATAATCAACTAAGGGTACCAGAATATATTACTGTATCGTATCATTCGTTCAGATGCATAACAGTACTGTGAGAAGACCGTCAGGATAATGACCGTGTGGATGATTTTTTTTCTCCAGTGTACTCCTAAATGCTATATAGGTAGCCTGTCTGCACACAAATATACTTATTCGCTATTCTGTGTTCTGTATTCTGTGTACCACTTTACCTGTATTTTGACGTGATAACTGACAATGGGATGATGCCCTCCAGACCACAACAGGTACCCTGTTATTCCTCTGGTACAAACAGTACAAGCTGTGCGAATTAAACACTTTATTTGAAATTTGAGAATCTTGTATAGCCTTTGTGTGCTTTTGCTCAATGAGCTAAGTGTGAGTATGCAGACAATTTCAAGTGACCACCTCATTTAAACACTGATTTTTATTTAGCTTATGAACAGTCGGTCGCAAAATATTCTCACCGTTTCATGTTTTAAGGAATTACACATTGAATTGCAACTGATAGTCTAAACCACTTAAACAAAAAGTATTCTTTTTAAAGTAATCGTCCATATGGAATTGGTCAAAGCACACTTTCACATTTTCTCTCTCTTTCACTCACACCACTCCAAACAAAAACAACAAAAAACTAATAATAAAATGAACCAGCACATGCAGAAGCTCGTGGAATGTGCTGTTGGGTGATAATTCTGTTCAACCTCTCTGTCTACTGTAGACAATTATATTCACTTATTACACAAAGGAATAATTCATCGGGGCAGTTGTCTAACAAGTTCATGTTAACGCAACTACAATGATGCATCAACTCAATATTTTGTACAAAATCAACTGACTTGGTACATATTATTTGCACTCAAATGTAACAGCCTAATATCACATTTCCTATGGGTACAAAGGTTTTGGGTCTTAAAGAATATTTGAGCTGCCCTAGACCATAACAAAACATTAGTGAGGTCCTACACTGAGTACCCCAAGAGGCTAAGTGACCAAAACGATACCAAGAGTTCTGGATATTGTGCCTCACTTCACATTTCCCCTCTCGGTTTCACATCAAGGTAACAGATATTGTAATTCATGACCATTTTTAACTGAAAACAGCTAATCGACTTTCTGCCCATTTATAGAGATACCAAAAATATACAGGGGCTAATAAAGATATACAGTATCTGAGGAAAGTATGGCACTAGGCTCCCGTCTGTAACGTCTGGCTATTTTTAATACAACCACTGAATACGAGCTGAGGTTTGACCTTTCGTTGGGGGCGATCACACCATCATATATTCCACTTCATGTATGGCAATGTGAAAACAACTCATCAAAGATCGGAAAAGTGAATTAGATCACCCGGTCAGCAAGTGCTGTCTGAATCTAGAAACTGCGGAAGGTAGTCATGTCCTTAGGCTCCTTGCTGGGCACGCACCAGTCGTCTGCCTCATGCATGGTTTTGTAGTGCTTCCAGGCCGACTTGTTGTAAACAGGAAGCCTCTCGATGGACTCAGTAGACAAGGCCTGCAGAAAAGAGGGAAAGAATTTTGCATTAAAAAAACCAGGCCTGAGATCTATGAGTCTTGGTAAAAAAAGGTCCTTAGTTGGACAACTCACCCTGATGTATATGATGGCATCCGTACCAAAACCCTCCAGGGAGTACAACTTCAAATCCCCTTGGAAGTATCTCGCATACAATCGCGAAATGGGCAGACCATAGCCGAAGCCAGCCTGTATGTGTTAAAAGACATTTGAATAAACTCCAATCCTGTTGGCACCATCCCTCATATATCTGAACAGTAGCAGACATGCATGATAAAAGAGTGGCGCTAACCACTGAACTGTCAGTGATACTGGAATCTACAGATATTAACAATAACAAGCCTTTAAGAAAGTAATGGCTGGATCAGTGACATTACGCTACCAATCATCACTAAGAGGCTCTTTATTCATACTCCTTTCCCCCTCATTTCATGTTGAGTACACAGGTACTGCATGACTGGGGGAACTGATGATGCTGATGCTCACTTACCAGAGGCGTTGCTCGTGCAGAGTCCATAAGCGGCCGAGGGGCAGTAGAGTACGTGTAGGTGAACAATCTGTCGATCTTCCTTAAGGGAACTCCTCCCCCGCGATCACTGACCTGCACAGGCCAACAAACCACATGGTAAGGCAGGGGTACTAAGGGAAACGTACTGCTTGATCACCGGAGGAAACCTCAAGCCCATATTTCGACTGAACTGATGGGACGGGACTGTACCTTTATGGTGAGGTCCTCGTGGCCCAAGGCCACCTGGGCCTGAACTGGGGGGTACTCAAGTGCATCTCCATATAGCTCCATAGTTGCCCGCATGGCATTCTGAAAGAACCACACATACTCAGATGCTCATAATCCACACCTCAGCATGGAATGTCCAAACTCCAGAGTGGCGATGTACATCACTGATTATTATTAAAAAGTATACCATTATAGACAGAAGCAGTACCATCATAGAGAAAAATACTATTACCTTAAATAGTTCAAATAGCATGTGGTACAGATGTGATGGTACATATACCACCGAAATCGCACTTCCACTTTCCACATTTTTTACTGGGGAAAACAAAACAACTGTAATGTGTAAATGTGTTGATTTAAATTTAAATACAGATTAACAAATAAATAAATATCATGTTTGTGTCAGTGTTTAGCAGATTACCATTGAATTCTTCTAAAATCAACTCAGGAGAGTTCATGTAATATCGATCACAAAGGTTTCTTGCATTTTCATACGCATCTGAAAGATTCGAAAAAATGATGTGTTATGTGCACAGGTCATTCAAAGGTAACTTCAAAGACATCAGATCACCCAGATAATGAGTTGGCACTAACTCAGCTACAACAGTCCAACATCCACAGTCAGTTTGGTACAGTAAAGCAGCAGAGAGGCAGGTGAGCAGACATAAGAAAGGGACACTTACCCCGGACAACATCAGTGACACAACATTGAGGATCTATGCTGCCGATCTGTTTAGGATGCGCTGGGTTTACCCTCACTTTACCACCAAACAGCAAAGCTAGAGCGCAATCAGAGAATATGAAAATGCCAAATGTCATTCAAGACCTGCAACATGCTCATGGTGACAGTATAGTCTCCCAGAACCCCCAAAGAGCAATTCCAATCTGCTTTGTGTACTGCATGAGTGGTGCTGAGTGATAAAAAAAAACCTTAAGTTGCAACAGACCAAATAGCCCAGGCAAACACATGTATATAAACACATGTATATATCTATATGTATATTTCACACACTAAGCACATGGATCACACTGGCTCTGTGCATGACCATAACAAAAGCACAACCCACTGTGTTGGTTAAGAAGCATCCTGATGGATATGCGGCTCATGTAGAAGCGGTCCAGAAAGTATTGCATGTTCTGGCTGGTGATGGGGTCTGTGCCATAGGCCTCTTTGTACTCCACAACACCCTGGGCCATGGTAGGCACGACGTCGTTGTGTCTGTTACGAATCTTTATAACAGCATCCGTGAAACTGGGACAGGAAAACCGCATGTCAAAAAGAAGTCCCTCCCCCCTGGCAGGACGGAAGACAGGAATGACCTGTATGGAAATACTGATGATAACTTACTCATATGTGACTTTTTCACTATCACCATCTTTGTCCTTGAACTCCAGCATGTCTTGAAAACTTTGCATATACCTGGAATGCCACAAGGACAACAACCTTAGCCATCACGGACAAATATGCCAAATATGCCACTAAATGCAGATGATACAAAGGCCAACAGGAGAACAATAGCAGTAAAGCCTCAGTTCATTTTTTGCCACGTCCTACCAAATTAGAAAAAAAAAAGTTAAACAAAAATAAAAGTGACAAGAGATTAAAAAAAGAATAATCGCAAGAGTAAAACTATACCAAAAATGAAGGAGGGACTCGGGGAATTTGACTAAAGAAGCTGCAGGTCAATTAATGCTGGAATCAAGTAGAGGGGGGATGAACTTACCAGCTTTGTACCAAGCGTACAGAGGGGGTCCTAAGAAGATTATCTGGTAACAAATTGATTTCTTTCATTACGTTTGCCAGTCTCACCGGCAGCTCTTGTCTTAGGAAGACAAATGAGGTTTTCTCGCAAGCATTTTCCGATCCTGTTAAGTAGCAGAATAAAAAAATCAAGTAAATGGCCCGTTTATATCAGCCAGGACTTAACCTGAAACAATATAACGTAAGAACTAAGATAAGTTAACGTTACCCACCAAAATCCAGAAATTGTTTCATTGACAGTGGCGATGGAGAAAACCTGGAGTAATAATCAACTTGTTTTCCAATTGCGGCGTTGTTCATCAAAGCTCTTAAAATCCTCATAATGACTGGTGTTTGTGTCCGCCGTCAGGGGAAAAAGATCTTTCAACAATAGTTATCGCTCAAAACTGCTGGACAAACATGCTAGCTAACTAGCCAGCGTCCAGCTGGATGAGGCAGCTAGCAAGCTTGACAGCTAGCAACGTGTTTACTGTTTTGCAAAGCTGCCAAATGACTTAGTGCAGAATATTTTTGAATGTTTTTATTTGCAAAACTATTTCGGTGTATTTCGTGCCGGCGGTCATTGAATTAAATTAGGTAAAACCAAGAAATAATACATTAAAATCTTCAAATGTCAACACAACCTGCAAGTTGGCTAATAAGAGAAGAAGCGCAGTGTTGTCAACTGCTGAGTAGGATGGCGCTCCCTCGGACTGGGTCTGACCCTCACATAAGCTTTCAATTCACTGATTTAGAATTAACTTGAGTAGCTTCAAGCCATTGAAGCTCACGTATTGCTACTGTTACATATTTTCACAGTTTATTTTGGATTACTCTATTGCATTAAGGACAGCTCAAGCCGACATGCCTTCTGATTGGCTTTCATAGCTAGAAACATGGCCCCTTCGGTCACGTCATGAGTATTAGTAAGCTTCAGAAAGTGCCTGACAGAATATGCAGCAAAGAAAGTGAAATAGGAATGGTTGAGGTTGTCAAGGCATAAGGAGTTTGTAGGTTATATAACATGTACGTTTTGTTGTAGGCTACAAAAAAAGAACAAAATGCTTTGGATCTGTCAGATGAATGAATTTCTTATTTCGCCTTTATATATATCTATGTGCGCGCATCTGCCTGCATTTGAGTGTGCATCTTTTGAGTGCTTTATGGTTTCCCTGACTATCAGGGAAACAAGCCAACACACACAGACACACCAGAGGGCAGTAGTGGAGAGTGGTTTTAAGATCATATTCATATATGTATATATGTCTATGGTTAAGATGAGCCTGTGGGTAAGTTAACCCACCACCTGTATCTGGGCAACCATACACATTTTGTGGAAGAAATAACAATATGGATGAAGTGGTAAGAATATTCTTTTCACAAAGTTTTTGTTGGCATATCAGGTATCAATGCCACATCAAAAGTAATGTATCTCAGTTAAAAAAAAATATATAGGGTAAGTTGAACTACCAATTTTTATGAATCTAAGTTAAATATTTGGTGTTTAAATTAGTGATGCATCCAATCAATGAATAACTGACATTATATTTCATATTTCAGATATAGCATAACAGCAGTCATGCCACGTAATTACAGATGACGTACAAGCATCACTCTTGCTTTGCCATTTTAAATGGCATTTCCCATACATATGTGACAAAATAATGTTTATGTCACTGGCTACGAAGTCTGGGATTATACAGATATTCAGGATATTGTGTTTATAGCCTAAAACATTTGCAATTATGCCAAACATACAGTTGAGAGTCTACACTGAAAGTGAATGACAAATCATTTGTGAATGTTCCTCAAAAGTATACAAGTTTCATTCAATTAAAGACTTCCATTTCTATTTATTAATCTCACAGACTTGGCAAACTATCTTCAGGTTTGAAAACTGTAGACAAATTAGTTGTAAGATGTATTTTATGAACACCAATAAAATCAGTAGAATGGTGGGTTTACTTAATAATTGTTATATTTAGAATTATACCTAAAATCTTAGATGGCTCAATTTACCCCTAACATGGAGTCACAAGACTTTTTGTTATCCCATATTTGGTTGTGTGCTGAGGTTTCAACAGATGGCACACATCCTGAACCTGTGCGTTAGTTTTATTTCCGTCTCACATTTCCTTGGCTATATGTCGACTTAACACAATAGGCACATTTTACCATGCTCTTCCCAATTGCATTCAGGTATCACATTCAGGGGCCATTTGCATTCAAGTGCCCCCTAGTGGTCAAATTCCACACTAGGTTGCTTTACTCATAGACATATGTAAGTATGTCTATGTTTGAGACCCCTGATCTAGAGTCTGCAGGAGAAGAACACAGTGCGCTCCTCTATCATTCTGGGGTCAGATGGCTTTCGTGTGGAGCTGTGCTGTCACGTGTGTTCGAGTTACGTGGGTCTCTCCGAGAGTTTTTAGTGTCCCTATCTTTTCAGACCTTTACTGTGAACTGAACAGACTGAACAGTTCTATGCAAGGACGTAATACACACGTCATCCAGCTGTATGACAGGATGGAGGGCTGTCTGAAGAAAATCAGAAGATGGTGGGATCGAGTCAGAGGGCACTTTTTCCATGTTTCCATCTGTGGAAGAGTTATGTGAGTCTGCAGTGCTGTCTCCTCACCTAACACACACAATTGTTGCACACAATTTGGAGGCACTGGATGATGAGTTTGGGAAATACTTCTCTGAGGCTGAGTTGTGGCGCAAAGACAAGACATGGATACAGTTCCATTCAAAGATAGTGCAGCAGATGGCTCAAACTGAATAGTGACATGAAGATCAGCTCATTGAACTATCTAACTACTAACTTGCAATGTAACAAAAGACTGCATCTCGACTGCTTTCCAGGGGAAAAAACATACCGTTTTGGCACAGCCGACATGCAAAGTTTTGACCCTCAGGTCTTCATCAGGCAAGTAACTTAAGTAAACCACACAAACATCTGTACAATTGAAAATTTAACACAAATTTAACAAAGAGTTGAACCATTTAAATTGTATTTAGTCAATCAGTTAAACTTAAATATTTTATCAGTACTACACTTTTTTATTTTATGTGATCAGAGCTCTGTCTTTTCCCCGGATTCCGCTCCTGGTTTTCAAAAAAAAAAAAAATCCAGTCCGGTTTTTCCCCGGATACCGCTCAAGGTTTTCCCCCCAAAAAACCTTCAGTCCGGGTTCCCCCTGGATTTCGCTCCAGGTTTTCCAAAAAAAAAACTCAGTCATAAGTCAGTAACACAGCCATGGACATCGTGTTGTTGAATGTCCATATTCAATAATGTGGTATTTCATAACAACAACATGGTCATACTTTCATAATTAGTATGAGCACTACACTGATACACAGACTTACTTAATTCCATTTGATTTCTTACTCCTCCAAAGGTCAGGTTTGGAGCTTGAAAGCATGTCTTCTGCACGTTCATACTGGTGGACATTCATTACATGACTCGCTTATAGGTAAATCATGGGTGAATGCGAATGTATAGAGGTGACAAATGGGACCAAAAAGAAACCATCATCTCCTGTTATACAATCATTAATTAGCACCACCATCATACATGATGAAGCAGCTGAAGTGATATAATCAGAGGATGTGAGAAAGTATAGCCTTCGCTGTGAGAACCACGTCATTTTCTTACTGATTTCCGGTAACTGAGAATCACACTGAGCTGCCCTATTGAGGCTTCACAAATATATCCTGTCACTCAATGTGTCAGCCTGCACTTTGATAACACTGATCGTCTTTATAGTCCTCAACAAGGACTTGTGCTTCAGGGGGTACCCTGTGTGGCCCATGTCAGTTATGAGTACTTAAACATGGCAATGGATCATGACTGACACGTGGACATCAAACAGCTATCATTGAAACTGGTGCAAATGTATTACACCTCAGGTTAGGACCTACGTATAAATAAGACGTGATCTGGCGAGAACTGAAGTCACCTCAGGGATGGCATCTCCTCTTTCCTGAGGAGAATCAGAATAATTCTGTTCTAGAGAGGCGAGAGCGGAACTGCTTTTCCCATGACCTTTGAGACCTTCTACTCCCCTCCACAACAGGTGTTAAATGACATTGCACTGCTCTATTGCTGAGTACCCCAATGGAATGACCAAGCAGCATGGAAAAGGTCAACAGATCAGTCATGTTAGAGTATAACATTGAGGATGTACTGTACATTATCACATTTACTTTTACCTTTGAGATTTTAGCTAAATTAAAACATTATTTAAGCATAACTGAACAGTGATAGCAGAGATACTGTGTCCCATGGAGTCTTCAGTCTGCATGGAAGACTATGTGCCATCTCACCAGAGGTCTCTTTCTTACCATACTCATAGGCAGTTGCTGCTGATGTGGTCTTTTCTGCATAGCTGCCGACTGGAAACAACAATAACAGATTCTGATGAGAAGAGAGTTGATCCTCTTCTATATGTTAGGAATTAAGGAGGTGGAAAAGGAGTACCTGATGTGGACTTTGACACGAGACTTTGAAACCGTATTTTATACCAAAAATGACTCGATGAGGATGGTCAATATTTGACAAGAACTCAAGATGTTATCATTGCAGCAGATTTGTGATAATAGAAGATTACGCTACTTTCTGTCTTTCAGTTGTTAAAACTAACACTAGAAAGTTGGTAATTTACCTATCAAGGGTAAGGGTTTATAATGTTCTACCATTTCTATCACAGCAATCACTGACAGCAACACCTCTAATGAAGTCAAACCTCAAAATCACTCTACCAATCATAATTTCCTTCCCTTACAAATATGTTTCCAAGTGCTTATTTTCCTTTCTCATATTGTTTAATATTCAAACACCATTTTACTGTTAAATGTTGTTTTCAGCTGAAAGAATTTGTATTTAGTTAAATTGAGCCATAGATTTTGTGAGTGAAAGCCAAGTGCTGGTAATCATGAGTCTTCATGATGCAGGCGTTTCATGCTGGCAAACGTTTGTTCATTTGAAAATTGTCAAGCTGTGAATATCATTACTCAGACTGGGTGTCAACTGGCAGCACAATTCTTCTTTTGGTTTCATGCGCTGATGATTCACGGTCCTTCTAGTCCATAGTTCAAAGAGCACATGTGTCGCCATGGTATCATGACTAACTTCTATTGCTGCCAACTGATTTACCAGTCTTTTTCATCGTTTAGAAATGAAGTACCATTCATCAGATCAGACCACAATAACAATAACAGTAACAATATGACTTGTTATATTGTTATATAAACATACCTGATGAAGAAAGATCTATCAAACTCTCTTGTTTCCTTACCATGCTAATTTATAGCACTTCTTTCATAAACCCATTTTCATTTCAAAACCTTTCCATGACTTTTCACAAATACACAGAATTGCGTACTTCACGCCACAGGGCCTAATTATTGAGCAGGAAATAAACAACAATATTTTCTATTCCTTTTCTAATGGGCGAGTTAAGTTATGTCAAGTGGAAACTATATTATGCCACAGAAATTCACATTATCCATGGTTGAGTACAATAACATCATTCGTTTCATTAGACCTAAATACGACAAAATCCAGTTTAATGACTTTTTACAAAACCGTCATTGGAGTTTTCCAGGCTTGGAAAATGGGATTTTAAAATTCCAAGGCTTTTACCGGATTGCCATTACTGTGGGAACCCTGATAAAACAATTTCATGTTTTTTTTTTAACTAACATAATCAGTGTCAATATTTCTGGTTCTAGTGTGTGTGTGTGTGTGTGTGTGTGTGTGTGTGTGTGTGTGTGTGTGTGTGTGTGTGTGTGTGTGTGTGTGTGTGTGTGTGTGTGTGTGTGTGTGTGTGTGTGTGTGTGTGTGTGTGTGTGTGTGTGTGTGTTCAAACCAACAAAGCCACCCCACAATCCTCTTCGGTGCCTCAGCCTGGCTGTGTGACCAGTCCACTAAACAAATACACCGCTGTAAGAAATGTGTTCTTTATTGCAGTATAGCCCTTTCAGAGCTCCACACTTCTTGCACCTTTATGCCAGTGATAACACTTACAAAAACACAGGCTAACAATTTATTTGGACAGCATATTAAAGAACCTCAGTGTGTACCCCATCTTTAATCCAGTATTCGTCAATTAGCCCTGACCATCTGTCAACTAACCTTTGCCATAACCTGACCATAACTCTAAACCTCACCTCACAAACCCATCCAAACCTAACCATAACACTTGAGCTTACTTGCATTCCTCATCAGAAAACCGACTCATGTCTGACTTGTGTACGTGCTTGCTTTTTGTTTTTGCTTGATTAGACTATTTTCCTCATTTATCATTTTCACTGGATGTGGAGGATTCTAAAAAACACCACTCAGAAATGTCCCTTTGTTTTTGTTATGATAAACTAATTTAAATTAATATAGAGTCCTTTACTATGACATTGATCATAGTATCGTGGTAAACACAGTAGTTTCACTATTACGTAAGAGAGTCTGTAAACATAGCCTACATTGTACCTGATGATCATAGCAGATCTTTCTAGCTGTTGTCCCAATAATCCATACTAAAGACACTATATACAGTATCCTACCTTCACAGTTCGACAACAATTGTTACTTTTCAAAATGGAAATAAGAAATGGAACATTGCAACAATCCAAACAATACTACAAACTCTGAAATCGGGTTTGAAACAGTGTAAAAAAACGACTTGCCTTGTTCGATAATCTACTACTACTTTTGAGTGTACAAGCAAGGATTTTTTTTTTGACAAACCTAACTGGTTTGATATGTCACGCAAGTGCAAAGTCAATTTATGTCATAAGGATCAAGCTCACATCATAAGATGATTTTTGTATTTAAAGAGGTTTGATGCTTTGTGTCGCACCTGGCAGCAACCCTAAACCCATGCTGCACAGGGGGCCAGTCCCTCACGCGCCCCTCCGGATTTTCATTATAAAACGACAAACATGACAAATCTTTGGCAAATAAATGCATTTACAGGTCATGCAAAAATAAATATACAGTGTACTAAAAATAAATATATACAAAACACATTTTTCCAGTCTGTCATTTGAGAGAATAGACTGAAGCAGATCGAAGATGACTGACATGCATGGCATTACACAAAAGCATTCCATACATTTTAAAGAGGTTTGCTGCCTCAAACAGAAGACAAAAGACAAAAACTGTCTATTTTGGTAGAGATATTTGTGTTTGTCCTCTATCTGTCCACTCCGAGTATCCAGAGGGAAAGCCCAAGTTTCTGTTTCTGTTTTTCCCTGGAATTCTTGCACTTTGCTTTCAATGTACATCGGTGGTATACAAACATATAGTAAGACAAGTTTCAGCTGTTCAAAAGAGAAAAGTAGAAGAAGATGAGGACTCTGGGTCACTGCCACTGTGACTCCAGACCTTCTTAAGAGTAGGCAGCACCATGGAGGTCGACACTTTGTTTTAAGAGTAACTCTCATTGTCATTCCAAGTGGTCATCCATTGCTTTTTCTCAAATGCCGTTAGTTGAATCTTGCCATCCTTAAACTGTTGCTTATCTTTCCTTATACGCACAGCGTGGTATCTTGGAACAGTGTCTTCATATTTGGCATGCTTGAAAAATCCACACTGTCGACAAGAATGAACATTGAAATTAATTAAATAAACACACAATGTCTGCAGGTTTGTTGATTAATATAATAATATAATATAATACATTATAATATATTAAATTGTTGCAAGTGTTGATCATCTGAAACCAGAAATGTTAGACAAGCAGCTGGCAAGAATGCATGCTTGACATGTAAGAGACAGCGCAAGTAGCCCAAGTGAGGCCTGAGTGGCAAACACAGTGACCTCAGCACAAACAAAGCCATTAAATCACACACAGATATTATCTCCGCAGACATATTAACACACAAAGACGCCGGAAGAAGACACAAGAGGCTGTGAGATGGGCAAAAGGGGTTGTTGAGTACAAATGCACATCAACGCAAACGCATTGGCTAAAGGCCAAATCAGATGGCAAAGCTGCCATAAGGAAGCCTTTGTTTTCCCTCAAGCAAAGGTTAGTCATTGTTAAAGCTGCCACGCCATGCTGGTTGAGAAGCCCAGTTTACCCAGAGTTGAGGCACTAAGCCTCAGTTGTGACTTTCTCTTTATCAGACGCCTGAACATGGATCTCAGCCTTGTGATACGCCGCGTCAAACTGGTCTTTTTGGGCTCTCTTGAAGAAACCACACTGGAGAGGGAGCAAGGGGGTGAATCACTGCAAACAACAGCCATCTCCATGACCTAAAACTGGACCTCTGAGCTTAAATGTTGGTAATGTAATGTCAAGCACATAGTTCTTTGATGTTGAAAACCCACCGGGCCTTTTTGCCTACATGCTTACCTTCCACAGCAAGAACACCAGGAGAGCCAGCATTAAAATGCCTGCAAGCACTGCCACTAGGATAATCCACCAGGGGACCCCACTGTAAAGGGCCACAGTCTTCTCTGGGAACACAGTGACTTTCACCTAGGACACAGATATCACACAGACGTTTGTTGAAATGACACATGCAGTGGTTATTGTGATGTGTGGGCATATGAGATGAAGACAAGGAGCTGAGCAATCACAGGCATGCAATAGTGAATATTTCCAACACCTAAAGACTTACCTCAGTTTCGGCATTCTTCAGGATAATATTCTGTGCAGATCCATCAAGGCTGAGTGATGCTTTGATGATCAAATCCAGATAACTAAAGGTGGCATAATCCTGTTTTGAAAGAAAACACGAAGGGACACAATTGAAGTTAATATTCAATGCAGCAGAAAGGGAATATATAATGGAAGGTGTGTGTATATGACTGAGAATATATTTCATGACCACGCATATGCGGCTGTTGCCTTACCTCAAGGAATGTGGAGTTCCAGAGACGAGACCTCAGCAGAATGACTGCATTACTGTCCAAGCCCTGAAGGGGGCACTTGATCTCCACACATTTGACTTCATTATGGCAGGTCTGCCACAGAGAGAACATCCGTCAGAAAGCCAACAACTAAAACATCATTAAATATCGGTGTACATGGAATAGTCCTCATTATGTTATTGCATACAATAGTCATCATTACCAGTGTTTTGTATTTCCTTTTTTCAGCAAACAGGGATTGGAGGCCTCCACCTTCCCTTGTTTTTCGCTCCTCAACCTCGCGTCTCTGCCGGGACGGCGCCGATTCCTAGAGACAGGTTCATAACGGTAACGTCAAACTTGATGGGACGGATGTTATGGTGTAGCACAGTGACTATGAATGCACAGAGGTCGCACACACCTCCGGAAGACTGAGAGGGTTAACTTCTCTCTCAGGGGAGCAGGTGATCTGATCCAGGCCTTCCGTCTTGATCTCCATGAGATACAAAACCCACTTCCCCAAAGAGCTCTCTTTAGGCCACTGGATGTTCAATGAAGCTGTTCCGAATGACTTTAATGGCTTCCCCCAGTTTGTTATCTGGTTAAGGGGGCATCAAAAAAGATTTTGAAGATCAAGTTGAATCAATACAGTCAAAGCAAATGTTCTTTGTCCAGCTGATGAAGGAATACGCGAAACAAGTGAAAGAAACAAGTGAAATATATAATATATAATATAATAATAAATAAGGGGATATTTACTCTAAACTCATATTCAACCAAAGAGCCGACGTCCTGCTGAGACTTCATGGCGCTTTCTCCTTTGACATCTCCACCAAAGTACACCTGGGGAGGCCGTGCCGCCCTACGAGACAACAGGAGACAGCTGAGCTCAGAATTCTAGCGTCTTCAGATTTTTTTATCATTTCAAGTCATGGAAATACTGTTTGTTTTGGTGTCATTTACATTCACACAGTTGGTCAGTCGGTCTGTAAAACTTCATTCATTAAGAATTAAATTCCTCACCCGAGGACAGACAGCATCAGCTCGATCACAACTCTTGCCTTGGCCTCCACTTTGATTGGCTTCTCCTGTTGACTGGTCCTAGAACAAGACAGTGTTTTAGACAGGTATTCTAACCTGATTCTCCGTTTTAAAAGAAAAAGTGCTGTGTTATTTTATTGCTCACGTTTCCAGGAGAAGGTTGACAACAATTTCTGTGGTGTTGAGGGAGATGCCAACTGTGCCCAATATGATGTAGAACTTCAGCTAGAAATAACAATCCTTCCATTAGATTCGGTGGCACAACTTACATACAGTAATAGTGGCATGGTGGGTACACTGTCAGAATGCATCAGGACATCTGAAATACCTCATCATCTCTCTTGAACGGATTGCCAAGTTCACAGTCTGTTTGGGAGCCATTTTGGTTTGCTGTACAGATCATTTGTTTGTCCTGCAGAAGAAGACTGAGAGGTCAGTGACTGTCGTCACTGGTCTTTGGGTGAGAAGGGCACCCGTAGGGTTACTTACCCCAGTCTTTGGGAGGCGGAAGGCAGAGTAGGACAGTGAACTGGGGAACATCCCCACCAGCTTTGCTTCATGAGCGTCGTCCCCACCCCTGTTTGTCACAGTCAACTCCAGAGCAATGTCCTTCTGGTCACTCAGGGAGATCAGTGGAACACCATTTTGCCTTAAAAAAAGACATATAAAAGCTTGGTTGCATCCCAAGAAGTATATCTACCCACCAATTTTTGAGATGAGGTTATATTGCAAAAAATCCCGAAAAAATGATTCTAATGATAACATGATTTCTTGAATGATTAACACATTTTGCTTTACGCCAAGAACACATGATGTTGGTCTTTAGCTCTGGGTGCTAAAATGAAGGCAGAGGCAATAACCTTATGCGACACCATCTGTCATTTTAAACCACTATAGTGTTAGTAATGATACTCACAAAGGCAGAGGTAGAAAGACATCCTGATTAGTTCGGTAGCAGAAACTGTACTGAAGCTGCAAGTTGCTCTGGCAGATGTTGTCAGCACCACATCCTTCCTTCAAGAAGTGCACCTGTGTAGATTCAAAATCAGCAGCAGCGGATATTATGAGAACGTCTTCCTTTCAGGATGCCTTCCGCAGACTCTCACCAGCCTCTCTGCATGCTTACCTCAGTGAGGACCTTCTTTGAGTCTGAAGGGCTGATCACAGGGACGAGCTGAGGTAGAGCGCTCTGCCTCTTGCCCCGCTTACTGCTCAGGACAGCCACTGACACCTCGATAGAAAGGGCCCTGAGTTTATCCTTAATGGTGTCCTGAGGGATATGAAAGGAATTTATGTTAGCATCCATGCTGCACCCCTTCACAGGAATAAATATCTTGCAACAATATTTAACTTAAAGACAACGGGAAATGCCATGCCTTAGTCCTATTCACTCTTGATATTAGTCCAAGATTCTGTAGAGACTAATCTAAACTAATCTCTACACTTCTCATTAAACTGATTCCACTGATTCCTGGTTTCTGGAATTTCTACCTCTCATTACTGAGACAATGTCATAAAAGGCCCAGCAACCTGAAGTCTGAGTTTGCTTCGAAAGCACGCCCTCTTGTTCTGTCTTTGGAGTTCCAGAGTTCCGGTGGACTGGAAGTCTTGATCGGAGTTCTTCTTATCTAGGAATGTTACTCTGGATTGAAGCCCCTGCTTGCGACGCTCCGATTCAGCCTCAAACAAGTAGGAAATAGCTGCCAAGAGAACCAAAACCATTTCTAGCCAAGACCGGAAGGAGGACATAACCTTAATAATAATAATAATAATTAATTTAATTTATAATGCACTCTATATTCACATGAATCTCAAAGTGCCACAGTGAGAACATAGTTAAAAAACATGGTAACCTCATGTGAAATTAGAGATAACGACTGTACACTTACTGATTTTAGGGTTGTATGTTGAAGGGTTAGCTTTATAAGAAAAGCAAGCTTCAACTGTGAGACTGTGTAGAGCAAATGATAAGAAATTGACATAAAAATTAGCATTTAGCGTAGTCCATTGATTTTTGCTTCTTTTTTACACATTCCTTAAAATCTTACCATATGCTGTTCCCACAGGTTTTCTTTGTTAAGTCAATCTCCTTTGGTGATACAGTCACATCTTTTTTAATACTTATGATTGGCCTTGCCCTGTGGAAGCAGAATGGACATCCATTGTAACTTCAGTCAGGTATAAATATCTAAAGGATCTAAATATAAAAAACTAAAATAAAACACATGAATGGCACTGAGTGAATAAAGGGATACCTGTAAACAAACACCGAATCTGACAAGGACCCGACAGCAATATCTGGATAGGAGTTTTGATCCAGGTCCATGTTCCCAGCCAGAGAGTATCCAAATAGCTTAATTTTGTGTTTTCTCCCTTTGAGAACCTAAAATGAATGGATTTTCAATGTAGTGTTTGCAGCAAAAACGGCATATGCAGTCAGGTGTAATGGAAAGAGCGCCCAGGAAAGCAACAGTCAGATAATAGCATGGTACTGATGGCCCTGAGCAAATGGTCAAAACGTGACGTATCTGTGCTGTGCAGATGCAGATAATAGTTTTTAGTGCCACAAATCATAGGATTTCAGCCGGACTTTCTCGCTGTCTATCTCAGTAATCGGCTATGGGCTCTGAGAACCGAGGCTCTTATCTTACGAGACACACAGCATTTCCACTTGGGGACCACTGACCTGTGCAGGTTCTGTGATGATTCCATTAGCGGAGCCATGGTAAATATACACTTTTCCTGCCCCACCATCATCATAGGGCGCGCCGACAGCTATGTCTGCCAGAGAGCAACAAAGGGAGGAACAGAGGGTGCATGTGTGAGAGGGAGGAAGAGAGAGAGAGAGAAATAGACAGCGTTGCATTGTTATACCGTACGGTCGGATGATGTCTAAATAACATTAGCGTGGGCTTTTGGACCAAATAAAACAATGCGACACCTTGATATGTGTCCAGATTGATGTCCCCGATGTTTTCCACAGCCAAGCCAAACATGGAGTCTTTGGTTCCATTGAGACGGACTGGGGTGATGTCATTCCACTTGCCAGCCTTGTTGATGTAAACGTACACAGCTCCCCCCACCTCACCGTCCTTCATAAAAAACTGCGGAGCTCCGACGACAATATCCTGCCACCTGGAGACGTAGAGTAGAGTTTGGTTACTCTTGTGGAGGAGATCATCACACCAGACGTTTCCATGCCTACCTTCTATTCAGTATATGTTGCTGACATTCATGTGCTGAAGAAAGTCAAAGGCTACATAAGCTACATAAGCTACATCAGTGTCACACACCCGTCATTGTTCAGGTCAACCACGGCAACATCATATCCAAAGGAGGATGCCAGTCCGGGCCCTTCTAGAATGTACTCTGGGGAGAGCATGGTGGAGGCCTCTCCTTCTTTTCTTAGCAGAACCACAGCCCCACTGTGATTGGTTCTTGGAGCCCCGGACACAACCGTTAGTTGTCCTTTCCTGGTGATACTGTGCCCAGAGTCGAGGGAAAAGCCTGCAGGTGAAAAGGTCAGACTCTTCAGACCGATACCACTCAAAAAAGAGAATCAGGAAACATGCTTATGCCCAACAACGAAAATTTTATTTAGGATACATCTTTACATAGCAAACACACCAGCAGACCGAATCTGGCATAGAAGGTGGAGGGTATGGTGGAAACAGCAGGACAAGCTGTTGACATTCCTTATGCTACTCCAGCACTCAAGCATGTGTAAACTGGGTGAAGACCAAACACCTGAGATAGCGGTCCAACACAAACTATGGAACAATGCTGTGCATTCCTGCCCCCCTCAGTCATGCTGCGATGCCCTCATGATTACGATGAATCAGTCTTCTGCAATCCATCACAGAGACCTTGTGATGGAGCCTTGAAGAGCATATGATAAAAGACTGAATGCCAAGAGACATCACAAACCCAAGTAGCTCTTGGTGGTCCCATCTAAGAGATTTGCCCTTATTAAGACATGGAGGAAGGGAGAAACGGATACAGGCTGGCAAGACACAGACTGGTCATGAACACGATACCTGAGCAGCAAGACACCACGGCGATTCAGAGAGGAAGTGGAAGGCGCAGTGAGGGCGCCGTGGGTGTTTGTGCAGCAGTAAACAGCTCACTAGGAGTTCACCATTTCTTCTCAGTAGCAAAAACCTACCCAGGTAGCTGTTTGCAGCCACAGGTACGAGTGCCGGATCCAGGCGGTTTTCATCGCCGACCTCGTAGGGCCCATCATCGTAAAAGCCCATTTCCAATAGAGTGTTGTTCTTCTGCTCGACCCGCACAATGCCTGCGGTGGTGGTGAAGAGAGAGTGAGGAGTGAAGGCGTTGGTGGAATGAAACTGAGAGAGAGGCCAGCGCCAGGGCAGAGAGGGCACAGAGACCAAGCCATACAAATGGTTCAACGAAGGTGTGTAATAAGAAACAGAACTGAGAAAATGTGAGGAAATGGGCATGCTGTGGTTGATGTCAAACACAGTACATTTCAGGTTGAGATGAAAGCAATATAGTACATAACAAACACGTGAATAATAGGAATAATAATAACATATAGGATATAATGATTCATTAATAGTTTTCCCTTAGACTGGGGATCTCTGGTACTCATAAACTAAAATGACTAAAAACTAAACTAAACTAAAAATAACTAAATATAACTAAACTAAGCTAAAAATAAAATGAAAACAAAAATGGGTAATGTGGCCTTATGATCTCTTTGGGTCAGACACATTCACACACGTGGCAACATTCCTACCTTTCCAGTTGTAGGCTCCTGGGGCCCCAAAGATCAGATAGTGGTAGTCTTTAGTAAAGGTAGCAGAGAGACCCTGCTGGCACGACCCGAATCTCTCATGGCCTCTCGCTCGGCCCTCACAGAACTTCCAGTTCCCCCCGTCCTCATCGGATTGGGTGTCGATGGTCAGGTCCTGACTCAGGACGTAGCAGCGGCCGATGATGTCACGCGACTCTTGGCGCGTGTTCCCAAAAAGCCTCCTCTGGTAGCGGTGGGCACAAGTCTGCATAAGCAAAAAACCATCTCATCACATCAAGACACATCTGAGTAAGCCTGTCATATGGTTACCATGGTTACACGGCTGATGCAAAATGAATGCCGGTTAATATGGATGACTGAACCCTGTCAGTTAATGGATTTGGGGGGACATCTGCTGAGGGGACAAAGCCCGTCACTCACCACAATCTTGCCCCCTGGTCCTTGGCTCTGCACTGTCACACCCATCCACTGATTCTCCTTGTTCTCCACCAGGACGTCGGCTGTGTAAATGCAGCGTTTCATTAGGACATGAAGAGAGAATCACGAGGGGGTGACAGTGAGGAGGACACTTGAGGGAGAGCACTCACCTTCATTATCGAACTCAACGCGCTCACAGTCATGTGACGGGGATGTGATGTCACAGTTATACAGGCCTCCAGTGATGTTGGCGTTCTGCCGTGCCAAGGCCCGGGCTCTGGGAGCTCCAACCAGCAGCCTGCCCGCAACATCAGACATGGTTAGATCCTTTATGGCATACTCATTTTCACACATTTCTTATGTTGAAGATTTAATAAATGCTTTATTATGTGTTTTGGTATTAGAATTTAGAGTAGAAATATATCTTTCTTTAAACTGTAGTCAAAGGAGAAGGCATTTGTGCATTTCTATTATTATGAACACAACTAAATGTTTCAGGTAAATATAAAAGAAAAACAAATTACATCTTATTGTTCACATACACCTGTAATAATGACTATGACATTCACCTGTACTAATGATTAGTATTTGTGACATGTTCTGAGGATAAATGGAACTGACAGCAGCTTCAGCAGCAGATGCACAAGCAGCTGTGATGGCTCAATAATTCATGCTGACAAATGAAGTGGAAGGAGATTGAACAGTACAAATCAGGGCTAAAGAGTATATAAGATCCATATATTTATAGGTCCAACTAAGGGTGTACAAAAAAGACAAATCAAAACAAAAAGTATTTCAAATCCCACATGTCTGAAAAAAAAACGCGATCTGCCTGATTGATCTTAAAGATTTTGTTTGATTAATACATCCTCTGATAACAACTGCACTGAAGACCTCAAAAGAGTATCTCTTCAACAGAAACAAAAGAAAACTCAAAAGAGTATCTCTTCTTTAACAGAAACAAAACCACTCTTTCCACAGGGCAGCTTCCTTTCTGATACTAAACTGCACAAGTGCATAGCGGCCAACTGAATCTCGGTGCAAAAGCCAGGAAGTGTCAGTGCCAAGGCACAGCACCAAACAGTAGCAACAGAGAAAACATCTCTACTTATCCACAGGAACTTACAATAACATGCCTTTAAAGTCTCAGTGCTAATCTACGCTATAAATGTTGGCCTATCATAAGATACCTTTACGCCACAGCTGACCTCTTTCACTTGCTCTAGTGGCCTTGATGAGAACAGTTCCTTTCTGCGGGAAGAGAAAATCTACCTTTGTCTGAGGAGTGAGTTGATTGAACCACTTAGCTTATTTTGACACATAATCCTCCAGAAGCCAGCAAATGATTGCCATTGTAATAAAACCCTGTGCAGCAATCTCTTTGAGAGGCTTTTATGAATGAACCGTGCTGCTGGGCACTACAGCAAATGTAAATCTATCTCAGCTGGGCAAACAGTGCAAACAGGCAGCTTATTGTTGGACAACTGACGAGAAGAGAAAAAAATACTGGGTCACATTTTCCAGCCTGGCAATGGCCAGACCCTGCCCATTCACAGAGGGACAAGAGGCTAAACATAAGGGAGCTAAGGAAATAAATGCTCATGTTCTGCCATCATTTATGTAAATGGTAGGAAATTGCTTTTCTACGCTCTGCATAAAACTTTGCATCGAGGTGCACAGGGTTCTAGATCTAATGTTTTAAGAATCACTTTTAGATTAGTGCCGGGTGGTCTTGAACCACACTCTCTCTCTCATTTACTTTGTAAATAACTGGCAGGTTTCCTTTCCCCAGCAGGTTTGATACTCTGTTTCAGATCCATTTCATACACTGTTGCCCAGTGCAAATGCCTGGATTAGAATGCCTTTCTTCCGCCCTTACAACTCTTTGGAATGTATCATCCATTTGTATTTCCTGACGGCTTATTGCGCATGAAAATATTTTGTCCGGGTTCCCTTCCCACAGAGATGTGGCATGTTCGAGTCGTTTGAGTCTGCTGGAGACAGAGCACCACAGCACCTTTCGGTGATAATTGTAGAATTTAGCAAGTTGCTGAGGGAAAACACTGACATTCACTTGCAACTTTCTCGCTTTTACATCCTGAGGCCTGAACACACATGGAAAACAAGCTGCTCATTATTGGGAGAACAAAAAAATGCCCTGGCCACATCTTTGAACTCAAAGCTTCCTAATCTGCTTTCCTGTTTTAAGTCCATGCAGACCCCCTCTAAGTGTGAAAGCAAGTTTGTGCGAGGACGTCCTACTCTGTTTTACTGAATCACTGGTTTAAAGGACTGACAAAACTTCACTCAAACTTTGAGATTGTATTGATATTTACCATATGGTTCAGATGAATGAAAACTCTCTCCACAATCAGTGAAGAATTCATCACTTCAGCCATCTCCATTCATCACTGCTATGATTACCCTGCGTTGTTCTGTGCTAGCAGGTGGAGAATGTACTGCTGACATCAGAAAATTACAGATGACCCAAATGCGTTTCCAAATACAACAGAACAAAGCAGCTCATGCAAATGGCCAATTTTAGAAAAGCATTTCCAACATGAATCACTTCAACGTTTTCCATCTGAGAGGAGTACCAAATTAGGAATTCTTGTGTAATTCCTAATGGGGCAATTCAGTGGTAAACTCTGGAAGACAAAGCCTTGCCCTGATTGACCCCTGGCACACACACAAAAAAAGTGTGGCACAAAGAGAGTGACTTCAATAACAAGAGGAGACCCACCCAGAAATAGCCACTCTTGTGTTTCCAATCACACAGCCCATACAGTGCCGTTATAGGCCACAATCACGAACGCTACACCACAGGTGCATGTTGACAGTCAGAGTAGTTGGGGGTTTTGAGGAGCGGTGCTGAGAGGGAGGTGTTAAAGATGGCCGTGGTCTGTCACCCCTATGTGCTGACAGGGGGGCTGCTGTTCCTGTTCCTGCTGCTGCTGCACAGCTGTGTACTCGCAGCCACATGAGCGTCCACAGCTGGCTCTCCCACTGGGCCTCTGCCACCCTGAGTAGACACTCTTCACCCCCTCCACTTCACTGGCAAACACCCCAGCTCCACTAATGCTGCCTGGGCCTGAGCATGTCACAGTGCCAAATAAGAATCTACTCCACTATGTCAATCAGTGACTCAGAGAGGAGTGTGGTAAATGTGTCTTTAGGTACAGACATAACAGGCTACGGCTAATCTATCATGTTACGTTCACAGATGGTCTTGTTTGCATTACCCAGAGGATACTTCTCTGGTTTCATAGTGAAGATATGCCACATTATTGACTTCACCCCCCACCACCCCTCTCTCTCACACACACACACACACACACACACACACACACACACACACACACACACATAGCTATTCATAACAGAGATCTCAAATAATTTGTTTTGCAGAAAGTGCAGAGACCTTTGTGACACAGAATGGAAAAGGTGGATCCAAACCCCGACCTCTCCAGTCCAAAGGAAACTATATGAATGGGAGGAAGGAAATAACATATTTTGCCATAAAACAGATAGTTCTGCTTCAAATCTACAGCAATAGTCTTAATGGAACCTTGTGACTGTTTCAAAGGCCTCCTTGTTATTCAATAGCTACCAACCTCTTCTATATGAAATTGTACATGTGACAGCGTGAAAGACTCTGGACTGGAACTGTTAGTAGGTCACTCAGGACAAGAAGCCTCAACTGTTCTCAGCAGACCTCCAACGGGAGGTTATCTGCCTCAAGCCGAGGGATAAGAGTCTACTGTAATCAGTGAGGGTGAGGGAGGAAATGAGGCTAACGCTATTCAGCACACCTGCTGCCCAGATCTGCAGCTGTTGAGCTTATCAAATATGTCTTTATAAGCACCATTAGTGCTAGCCCAGGCTCTGCAGAGGACTGAGGACAGTCACTTTTTTTAACTTTAGTTATTTGTCACCCTGTTAAGATTAGTTTAGTCTTACTTTTCATCTGGTGGATTTCCCATTAACAACTTTTGAGAACTTAGGCGCGTAAACTATTAACTACATAGTTAATGTCTTTCTCAATTAACTGCTAGCCACTGAATGTGTCTTTGTTAATGTTGTACCGTGTTAATTGTGTATATGTTCCACATATGATGAACTGAGAACATGAGTGAAATGCCTGCAGAGACCTAAAATAAAGCTGTACTGCAGTCCTAGTGTGATGGTCCTATACCCATCTGCAGTAAGCACACAAGCAAATGTGATGCTCTCCAGTATTGTTTCGGTGTCTACGTTTGCAATATCTAACTCAGTATTTAATTCTTTCTTCAGCATCCTGCTTTAATATTTTATCAGCTTCCCTTCCCGTAGATATCAGGCTGATTATCATTCTTTTAGAAAACCATCAGGAACTAGTTTTGGGGCAACGGAAATGAGGAAGTAAAAGGCACAGGAAACTGTGGTCAAATCATTAATTAGAACATTAAAAGACCAATGAGTAACACGCAACTATGATATGCTCTCACATTCCTTCTACGCCTCTGTGTATTGCACTACATACTGTATATCGTCTTAACTACCACTGTGTTTAATTCATCGAATGCGTCCTTTAGAGAGCCTTGATGAAAATGGCATTTTTATGCACTTAAGAGTAAGACAGGAAAAGTGAAATATGCATTCATCTGGTCCTTGGGAGATGAGAGACGTCAGCAACTATCTGACTTCTTGCCCTTGCAAGACAATCGACACCGCAGATCTAAGGAATGACATCTCCACCGCATATAAGGCTATCACCACTGCGTCATCTTTCTGTGATTACAGGCTGCGTGCTGCAGCTAGCTCTGTCTGGCAGTAACCACTGCACACTGAGCTCAGAATACCTCCCTCACCTGCTGATAACTTTAGATACCTTGCGTGTTTTAAAGCTCTGTGAAAATGTCTTAACATACAGACCACAGGCCAGGACATCCCCCTGTGCATAACCATCCCCTGATTATTTCAAACATTCACTGACAAATTATTTTGTTTATAAATAGTCCAATACCGACAAACTTTTACTGAAGCAAAGAAAAATCCAATCCAATTTTTAAAAACCCCAAATGTAAGAACCCAGTTGGTTGGCGCGCACAAAACTCACACTGTGCTCTCTCTCCAAGCGGGTGCTCTTCACAAACACACACTAAACCAATCATTCACTCTGCCTCATTCCCCTCCTAACTGATGGGCAAACATGCGTGAGGTCACAGATAGTTTCCTCTCACAGTTCATCTCCACTGAAAAGAGCTCCCAGGACATCAAATAGCAGCACATGTTTATCAGCATCAGTGGGGCACGGCACAGTCAGTAAACATGGCGTTGGGGTTAAGTTCTTCCACCAAGTTGTAAGGTGCTTTTCTTTTCTTTCAAGTCACAATCTGGCCAAGCGCACAGGATTTCAGTAACACTAGTGGTAGTCGACCTATGGGCAGAAAAATAGCACTGGGTGGGTTGGAAAAACAGTCACCTGACACATGAACAAATGTACTCAAATGCTATCATTTCTTTCAGATTTTCCCAAATGTGTTTCTTGAGTTTGGGTATTGACATAAGCCTAAAATACTCTTTTCACTCTCAAATAATGTCTGATGATTTAGTCAGCCAGACCTGTCCCTTTAATCCTTTAGACATCCAGTGATGTCTCTCGGACACAACCTCCTTGGACTCCAAGAGAGCAGCACCAGGAGAGAGAAGAGGTCTTACTATTTAAATGCATTGTGCATTTTCCCCTCTCTGATGGTGCGATTCCTCCGGTTCGGCATTGTTAACTAGTAAAAGTCCTGGTCAAAGGGTGCTTCAATTACAATGACTTCGTCCCCCAAACACAACCACCCACCGCGCTCTCAATGTAAATAGCCTGTAGTGTGGTATTGTGGGTTCCCCATATAAAATACGCTATTAAAAATAAGCATTATAAGCACGAAATACATGTGTATACATTGAATACACAGACCTAACGTTGCAGTACATTTTCTAAAAAGTCAAAAAGCCTGTGTGGGTTTAGAGTTAAGCTATTATATACTGTATATTTTGTGACTGTCATAAAGTGTGACCCTAGCGTTGCAGCTGTAACGCAGGTGCAACTGCCTCCCACGCCGAACACAGCGAAATACTGGAACCTGTTACTGCACGTCATGTATGGGAGAACTTTTTCCTCTTTGGACAACGGGGCCGGCAGCGTCCGAGCCATCAAATCAATAAATGTCAAACAATTCTGATACACTCAGTGCCGCAACTTACATTCTTTTGTCCGAAGGTATCAACTGGCGATGCAGGGCGAGAGAGAATCCAAAAAGGCTCCCGGGCTCTCCGTCCTTCCTAATGATATTATGAGTATCTAAATTGGAGGCTCCGATGCAGATACATTGAACCATGAAGGAAATCCATACGTAACTTTCCCAGCATATTCCACAAAAACCCATCGCGTTGAGATAACGTTAATCCGGCCCTTGCGCCCGTCAATTGTCCGCTCTCTCAACTACTCGGAGTTATGCTGATGCCAAAGCGCTTGGAGTAAGGCGCCGAAGTTTGTGCTGCTCAGAGCCCCTCCTCTTTCACACCGCACACTTCTACGTCATTATGTTGTGAGGTGGTCGTTATGGAGTTAATAAACATACCTGACTACACCTGCTGGGGCTAAAACATATAGCCAAATAAGTTTATACCGTTGACCTCTCAACATTGCGCCTGCATCCTACTGCTACAATAATGCATTTACATCATGTCAACACAAGACATATGGGTATTTATAATATAGAAAAAAAATTGTCATTGCTTTTGTTGCCCAAGTTGACATAAAGAACAGGAGGAACTGGCATAGAACGCTTGAGTTGTTAGGACAATGACATGAGTGCCATGAGGTCAAATAAATCAACAACCCAACTTCAAAATCCGAGGGAAAGAGCATGCTCCATGACACAGAACAGAGAGAGACAGTGGTGTCTTCAATGGATATCTAACTGATAATGGTGGAAAGGAGCATGTTGTCCTCACAATACAAAGCCACGATGTGAACACTGATGGCCAGCAAGTCAACTGTGAAGCCAGTAGGCTGGACAAATGAACCTCCCAAATCTAGGCGGACAAAGAGGGGGGTAGGACGGTGGCAATGGCATGCCTCATTCCATTGTATCCTTAAGCTGCAGCCTGCATAACTCAGGCTGCTGAGTCTCAGCACACAAGGCAGAGGAACAGCACATATCAAATACAAAAATCTGCAGTTTTGCATAGTAGTACAAAAAAATTCATACATAAATAATCACAAAATGGTCAAGCCTCTATTTATACCACACTATGTTGGGTTATTTACAGAAAGTATCTCATGACAAGGATCAACAGCAGAATCCTTTCCACAGTGAGGGTGGAGACGTTCCCACTCCTTTTCACATCCTCACAGAGGAAGACATCTTCACTGAGTGCCAGGAATGTCCTGCTATTGCCCCAAAACACATCAGGACGACAAACAATCGCATGACTCACATTCTCTCTGTGTGAAAGGAGAAAAGAGAGAGACAGAGAGAGACAGAGTGGACGCATCTCTTTAACTCCTCACATCCAGTGCGTCTACATGCCTCAGAGTCTCTCCCCCTCTACCCCCTGACCGCGGCCTTATCATCTACTGTAGAGGGCAGGAGTGTGAATACCACTCTTGTTGGAGAGAGTGCTGACTCAAAAGAGTGGGCACAGCTTTTCATTCGGTGGGACAAAGGCTTGAATACAGGCTCGTCTGCATGTCAGAGAGAAGACAAGGGGTTATAATTGAGGGTGAGAGAATTTCAGCCCCGGAAGGGTGACAGCATCACCCATGTCGCTGAGCATCTTTTTCAACAAGTGCATCCGAATGATGTCCATTGTGGTTCGTGAATTCCTCAGCCAGTGAGTCAGGAAAAAACAGTAAAACAAGTTGGCCGCAGAACAAGCTACAAAACAATTTGAAGATGAGACCTTGAAAGATTATGGCCATGCTTATATTTCTCAACAAGCAACAACAATTTGCAAGTCTAGTAGTTTTTTTGTCCTCGGTACAGGAAAAGCATGAAAAGAGAAGTGGGCAGAAAGAGACCACATGTCTCCATCTGTCAGTAATACCCACTCCTGTGACTGGAGACTGGAGACATGGCTGTCTCAGTCATTCAAGGGTGCTGGAGTTTAGCTTTCCCTTCAGGGGGTCTTTGTATGGGGCAGTTCCTCTCAGGCCACAGCAGATGTGCCAGTCAATGAGGAGGTTCTGCGTCCATTGAGGAGGACTTTGCATGATAGAGAAGCCTCCCATGCTCATCCTGCCTGTAGAGTCATCAAGGTCACAGAGAATAGGAGGAAATGTGAGGAATGGTAAACTCAGAGATTAAACATTAGCTTGATAAAATTTTACCTGATAAGACTCTGCTGTTTCGTCTGACAGGGCACCTTGACCTACTGTGCACCAGTTCTTTTAGAGACATGTTCATGACTACAGAGAAAGCAACATTTTTATCTTTATACCTAAATAAATAACTCTTACTTGCAAATAAGCTCCCCTCTTTTAATGTATTACTATAACATAATGAGTGACAATCACACAGAGAGTGGAACTGTATTCCTGTGTATGTGTGTGACTGTGAAGAAAAAATGAAGGGATGTTTATGGATATGTATATGCACCTCTTCTTATTTTATTTTTATTTGATTTCCTTCAACAAGACCGTTGGCTGCACTTCTTGCATGTAGTTGTTGTGGTGGTCAATCGCACCTAGTTGTCTGTTGATGTGAACAGCAAATAATAGTCCAGTCGGGACAAAAATGAAGGTTATTTTGATTCAACTGAACTGAATGCAATTGATTGGACTCACATTTAAGGTAATTTAATGACCTATTCTAAGCCCAGTATCAGTTGCACAGCAGGACAAGAAACAATGCAGCCATTGTGGGGTATAAAAGCCCAGTCTTCCCCTCATCGCTGCAATCTCAAGCACACGGCAGGAAAAGAGCCCTGCTGCAAAGACCGGTAGATCGCACTTGTAATGATCTCAAAATAGACAAACACCCAGCATCTATGCTGCAAATGCTTGATGCTGAAGCAACCACAAAACCCAGGCAGCTAAACTTGCACCAGACTAAATGACAGCATATTGAAGTGGAAGGTGGCTTCCAGATTTTTTTTAAATGGTAATGCTCTTAGTTGCAGTTCGTTCATTAGTTTACTTTCCAGTGAGAAAACCAAGTATTTGATCTTGTAAACAAAGCAGTGAAAAGAAGGCTCATCCATGAGGAATTAGTTCTCCATGGAAGGGGAGAGGAAAGCAGCTTAGCCGGAGAGGTTATCCAGAGCTTGTTCTTCCTGCTTTTAGTTATTCATGATCTTAATTCTCTGGCCACTCTTACACTCACTTTATAGCACAGCAATGGCTCTGCTTGAGGTATGCATCGATTATGACCTGCAACAGCTGAGAAGAAGCCACATGATGGATGATCTCTGCACAGACCCCAATAGAGGAAATGCACCCTCATCCCTCTCCAGAATCACATAGCAACCGTCTCTGTGTTTCACAATTTCCTGTGTATCTATGCAGTGCAAGGATTATGCACATATTTTTAAACATAAAAAAAAAAAACATTTCCTGTGTTTTTATGACTGTCAACTGTTCTGTGAAAGTGTCACCCCTTACCTTGAAGAAAGACCTGCATTTTTCTGAGAAGTTTAAAACAGGAAATTATTATACGAACAGATGCAGCAGGTTTGAGAGAAGTATCATCATTGTGGGACATCTCTTATTCAAGAAACTCACACAGAATATCAACACACAACATACCTGCAACATACACAATACACACATCAGACATTTAGGGAAGCCTTGATGAAGTGCACATGTGGTATCTACATAAGGCTAACACATTGTCGTGATTCAATATTAAAACAGGAATAGGTCATATATCAAGTCAGACCACAGACTTCCTCTTTTATCTGACTCACTGTATGACATCTAATATGAAATGCAATATCATATTACATATAACTGTGGACCATCGGCAGTGGAGATCAATATACAGCTTCTTAGGCGCTGTATGTTGTTTTCCAAAAACAGCACGCATTAACAGTATGTGTCACAGACAAAACAATGATTATGAAATACATAATTCCAGACTAAGGCACGGGAGAATGAGCAAGTAAATTAAAAACTGTGACCAGCTGTCCTTCACTACTTCATACTTTAGATACAGCCGACTTTAATGTGAATGAGATAGGCTTAAATGATAATTGTAAGTGGGATTGTGTATTCATATGATAAACAGACATCTCTGTTCTGTAGAAGTATCAGTATCTAAAGAAGCAGTAGACCATAGGTGCACTATGAAGCCCATTCAATTCCCTTACAAATGAGTACAAAATCTGCATTGAGACTGGATTGGACTGAGATTTAGGATTTGACCATCCATATGACTTTTCAAGGTCAACAAGAACAGAAAAACTTGAATCAAACCATAGGTGGGTTTGAGCAGTCCAGACATAAACCATCAACAGCTCCTTGTCTACGGAGGTTTCAGGGACATTATGGCTCTCATAATGAACATCTCTATCAGCGGGAACTGGAGCAGGAGTATGTGGAAACAAGAGGCCAACTTCTTAGCCTTCATTTCCATGCTGGGGTAGCGCACACCCTGGGTGGTTTGGTAACATGAGTCCACAGAGGGGAGGGTCACCCCACTACGCCTGAGATTCTCTTGGTCAATGGTGAGGGGAAACCTGAGAGAGCCAGCGTTCAAAGGAGGGGCACAGGTGGATGCCCACAGGTGAGGTGAGCTGGCCTTTCTCTCGGTTTTTCTTCCACTGATTGGACAATTTGATTGAGCAGGAGGAGCACCTCTTTTGGAATGTCTGCAACAGGGGGGTGATTTGTTTCGTTGCACAAGTAAACAATCAACAAGGAAAGACTTGTTAACAAACTAGTAAAAGCAAGTATGTGCAGACGGATCAAGACTTAACCGAAGTACTTAGAGTAGCTAAAGCAAAACACAACATAGAGATAAATAATAAATCCCACGTTGGAAGAAAGATTTGCTACCACTGCTCAGTAGAAGGACATTGCTAATTCTCCATAGAACAAAGACAGAACAAACAGGAAATGTGTTTAACAAAGGAAAGAGGCCAAGGATACATGTGTCAGATGTGTGCCCAAGTCTCTGTCTGCACTACTCAATATAGTAGCAACAATAATGACTGATTCAGATAAAGTACTGTTTGTTTAGATGAAAGAAAGATTATCCATAAAAAGCCAAAAGGAAACCAATAAAATGTGCACTATATATGCCCTTGGTGATATTGTGACATCCCAGAGAGTGGTGTAGGTTTTGTTAAATAAAATATGAGGCTCTTTTTAAATATCTACTGAGGCTCTTGGCATTCCATTGTAGAGGCCCAGTTACAGCCCCATCAACATGAATCTTGGCTATCGAGTAGCCTCCTGAAAACGATCCTGTGTTTACCTGAAGTTTTATCCTGTGATCCCATTGTCGGCATTTTTGCTTTTATTACCCAGATTTACAGCCATTTGGATGGCTACCTTATGCTGCTATTTTCTAGCATCATAAAAGATGTAACACAAGCTCCTGTCAAATTTGGAGTGATTACCTTCTGTCTTGGACTTGTGAAACCTAAGAGAAATTGATTTGCCAACTATTTCTTCAGGTTACAAGATAGACTCAAGACATGTGTTAGTGGAATTTAGTAGGCAGAGCACATATAGACATGCCTAGCCCACCCCTGTCACTCAATGTAAAGCAATGCTGTTTGCAGCAATTCACTGACAGATGGACCAAAGGGTTCTTCTACACTCTAGGGAAGAGGGAAGAGACCTGAAGACCACGACCACTCCATCTGTCTACCTTGTCCAATACCTGTCAGATGTTAGGTTGCAGTATACAACCTGAAGAAACTGTGGTTGTGACCAAATACAAAAGGAGGAGAAATGAGAGGAACAGGAAATGAAATGCTAACAATGTGAATTGGAATAGTTTTTTCGGGTGTAGTTGGGTACGATATATGTGGTCTCGTTTAGGTTCACTGATTTCACACTGGATTGTGTTTCTCCTGTGTCTGAGACCTCTCAGGTGTCAAGTTGTCTGGTGATTTTGCCCACATTGTCCTCCTGTGTCTATTGTGCACCTGAACAGCCAGGTGTGGTTTAGAGGGGCTCACCCACCAAACAGACATACGGTGAGACCAACATGAGAATCAATAGGAAAGGGCTTTGTATAGTTTATATTGAGGTGTTGAGCATTACATAAGAGGACACACAGCTAGCTTTTGGCACCACTGAAAGTGACGGGTGGAGAGTTCAAAATGTTCAAAGGTTACTCTTTTAGGATAATATTGTGCATATGTGCATGTGCTAACTGGCACCACATGCTTGATCTCCTTGCCCTTGATATGCTGTGTCACTGCTTACACTGTATAATGGCTCTTACAACCCCATTGCCTCATATGGGTGCAGAGACCTGATCAGCTAGTAGTTAAAAGCACAAAGAAATGTCTGAGCCCCTAGTTGCCTGCAACGGTTTTGTGCTATTATTTTTTTGTGTGTGTCAGTGGCTGTGAGAGTGGTGAGTGGTGTTGGATCCTACTGGCTCCTGTTGAGGCAGTGTTATGACAGTGCGTCCTCCATTGTGCCCATGAGCCCTGCTGTAAATCTGCCCTGCTCTTGCCTCTCAAAAGCCCTGCCCCCGTTTATGACTCTGGGGAGGGGGTGCTGCTTCTGAACAAACAATGAGGGTGACGGACCTCATAGAGCCCTCTGCATTCTTTCTCAGCCAGCTCCTGCAGCCTCCTGATGCAAGGCATGCTGGGGGATTCCCTCCTCTGTTTCCTCTTTGGAAGTCTGCTGGAGTGTGTGTGACCAAAAAGAAGGTGTTTTGCGGGGCTATTAAGTCCGCGTGTTATCATTCAGAAACAGTCTATCATAACAATTCGCCCATTCTCACTGTTTCGCCCATTCTTACTTGGTCATGACAAGCCACCAGAATTGATCTTTTATTGAAACATGACAAGTTCCTTTCTGCAGGGTGACAAGTTCTATGCAGAGTGGAAGAGCACAATTTGGGTAAGGTGACAGTTGGAAAGCATAGGGTAAGGGTACATTGCCAGAGAGGAGAGAGATGGTAACCGGCTTTTTTCACAAGCAAGAAGAGGATACTAGACGAGCAGCAGAGGCTACCCAAGCAAGACAAGGGCAATGAATTAACTAGCATAACGTTAAGAAGAGAGACTTTTGGGATGCTAACTACATTAAATTCATTGTTGGAGCCATATATGATGTCTTCCTAACACACAGAACCTCAGTCAGTGGGTGGGTAAAGATGGAAGGTGTGTATGGGTGTTGAAATGTATTGACCCAGGGTAGCTACATGTGGAGACATCATCTGGTTTTAAAATCATTTGTGTGATTGTCTGAGAATAAACGAGTTGAGGTTAATTCTTTGCTGTTTCATGGCAGGGACAGTAAATATTGTTTTGTGTAAGAGAGGCAGAAGAGTGGACACCAGGCATGTACAAACAGTAATTGGAATTGGAGATTGCTAGTTGATGTCGGAAGGCAACTTCAAGTTCCAGAATGTGTTGTTGTGGCCGCTACGAAGACCAGACATGGTGTTGTACCAAGGGTGTAGGTTTGCATATGGTCCATAGGGACTTGCCTGTTAGAAAAAATATTTTGCACAATATATTTGCAAACTCATTCATTTTCCAATGCGCCCTCAAGCCTGCGAGACAAGATGCTGTCATTTCATTGGTTGAAAAGGCTCACGTTCTCAGCACGTGAAAGCAGATCTATGGCTCTGTTCAATGTTACCCATGAATGTTATCATTCACTCAGGCTATTTTGAGAATAAATGTTATACTTGTAGGTAGTAAAAAGGTGCTATCAATTGGGATGCCCAAACAAAGGACAACAAAAAGAAGTGATGTTAATACTGTTTTGTATTTAAACTAAGGTTTTATTATTCTTATTATGTTTATATCAGTTCCACAAGTTAGTACACAAATGTTAATATTTAACCATATAATAAAACCATATAATAACCATATAATAATCATATAATAAAAAGTTACAGTGTCCCTACCAAAGCTGAAAACAAACCTACACCTTTGTGTTGTACTCTGAGCGTGAGCGCATTGTTTGCTTTAATAAGTTAATGATCTTCTTTTGAAGATGTGATTGAGGAAGCCTTTGAAAGGAAGAAGCTAAAGTATGCAAAACTGGTGGTGGAAATGAGGGAACAAGGTTGGCAAGCGCACACAAGACTAATGGAGATAGGTGTTCGAGGCTTTGTAGCTAAACCACAGCGCTCCTGATGGATTTTGGTTTTCGAGGACGGTCGCTCAAAGGTGCTTTAATTGAGTTGTTTGAGGCTGCTGAAAAAGGAAGCCAGTGGTTATGGCTGAGGCACTCACAGACTACTTGGGGACATGTGAATTAACCTGCATTACTTGAAGAAGCCTGTTGGTGCAAGATGTTTTGGTGCCTAAATGGACCAGGGATCGTATCCCATTTCATTCCTTTACGCTAATCCGGGTTCATAATCCCAGGGGTCTCTCCATTCCCCAAACCCTTCCCTTTCCCTAACTGAGTTTGTATCCAATTCCTAACCAGTGTTTTTTGGTTTTAGATTTACTAGACAAAACCTTTGGAGCCGTACAGACTCATATGTTGAGAATTCCCTATACAGAGAGCTCTCCTATTACTACCAACATCCTGCATGTTCATAAACTATGAAAATGGCTTTTGAAAGGTTTTTGATGATGTAGGGAATAGAATGGCTACAGTCCCATAATGGCACTACTGTATCTGGGCCAAATAGCTTATCTGTGCTTCCCTGGCCCTCTGCCATGGCTAGTGTGGAGCACAGAGAATGTGAGAGGAAGATCTGTTATTATCACAGCCTACAGCACTCCAGATCATTTTGCGGTTACCCCTTTTGCAGTAATATGACAGAATAGATAAGACTCAGCTATAAGTACCCCCAGAATGATCTTGCAGTGATCTAGCAGAGTGATAACAGTCTAAATGAAGCTGGACTAAAATGTAATCAGAGGAGTCAGCTATCAAACATCAAGGGAAGACACAGAAGTAAGGGTGAGAGAACTAGTGAAAGTGATGGAGAGACAGCACAAACAAAAGAGAAACGCACTTTCTCTTGGATCTTGGAAGGGATGGGCAAGCAAACATTAACTAATTATGTACTTGCTAATTTGCTACACTTTGTTTAGGGTCAACTTGTTTGGCTAACCTGGTGGAATTTAGCTAAAGGCTTTGTGGTGTGGAACACGTTGCCAAGGCGACCGATGGCCCACGCTCACAGCAGCCCTCCCAGCAAGACATTAACAGAGGGATTCTCTGAGCAACCAAGGCAAGTGACAAAGGGTATTCCCATCTATTTAGAAGCCACACATATGCCCAATGGGTTTTACGGTTTTCACGGATCGGAGACAAGTTTGCTCTCACCGTAAGTTTTATGGTCGGAGGCAGAGACAGAGAACAAGGAGGGCCTGACAGAGAGATCCCATGCATTGCTCAGGTTTACAGGGCCTCTTCCACTCCACTACATCTATGTTTCTTGGAGGAGTGTTTGGGGCAGCGGGGGCTTCTAGGCAAGACTGCAGGGTTCCTCACACTTGATTAGTGCCACAATAGGAGTCACAGCCTCCACTTTCCCTTTCTCCTCACAGAATGGAAAGTTCCACTGATGTTCTGATGTTCCAGTTGCAGCCAGGGTTTAGAGATGTGTGCTTTCATCAGAACCATTATTTTCAACTGCACTGGCAGCATGAGAGTCTGATGCAACACTACATACCAAATGCCAAATACAGGACAGGGATGAGAGTATATTTATTTACTTTGAGAAACTAGCTACTGCAAGAAATATTTGGTGCTCTAGTGTCATGGATTCTTGGAGGGAATGTTACTTACTAGACTTTTTTTTATAAGTATCACATGTGTGAAATTTCACATGGAGAGAGTGAGAACTTCTCTGCTACACCAAACATGGCACCATTTTGAAATGTGCAGAGGGCTGGTAGTAAAGCATTACAGCACAAATGGAACATCACTCCTCACTATTATTCAGACAATGCTGAGAGGATGTTCATTTATAGTGTTTAATGAAATACATTAGAAGTTTTTTTAGAGAGCTTAACCGAGAAGTCTCTGGAGTTTCAAATAAGATTGTCATTAAAAAAAATGGCATAGAAATAAGCAAATTAATCAAATTGTGTTGGTCTAATTGATAACTTCAACTACTGCACTGCTCAACTACATGTATTAATCCACTGACCAAACCACTATAACAATTCTTCACAGGTATGGCTTCAGTGGACATCTGATAGGCTGATAACACTGATTAAATATGACAAAGATACAAATTAATTTGTTGCACAATGAATGTAACATGATCACATCCTTCTAATCTCAATAACGAGCATCAAAAGAGATTAGGAACCATGAATACTGGAGTGAAATTACATATTAATAGGGAATCACTCCCATGTTTCCATGTGCCTTCTCTGCAGTATATTCTGAAGTGACATTCACTGAGGATAATTTAGACAAAGCCATTTTTCTGCCAGAGGCATGGAGAAGGACTGGTGCGCATTTCCTGGTAATTGTCCTGATGTGGGCATTTGGCAGTTGGTCATTTTCAGCATTCTCCTGAATGCCCAGTGGAACAGTATACAACTCACATACAGCACCAGTAGCTGCAAGCACTTGAATGTGCTCCGAATCTATAGTGCAAACAGCTGGGAGAGATTTGTTGCACACTGTTACAATGATTTAATGTCCTCCCCTGCTGTTCCATTAGGGTCCCAAGGCAGAGATCTCCCCCTGTGCCTCCAGTGCATTCAGGGCCTACATTTCCCACACCTCAAGGAACTCTCACTTGATCCAGGCCAATTAGACACGTTCCATGCACTCTGTCTCTCCCCAACATATCTCACAGTCTCAAGGGTCACATGTAACTGTAGTGGATAAAATATTTCTACGATGCTAGTGGAATAACCATAGTTTCTTCAATAGATATAATTGTTAAACATTACTACTATATGGTGTACATAGTGAACAAGCCACAGAGCATTCAGCTACTAGGATTCAGAATTGGGAAACATACCGTGGGTATTCATTTTTTAGTCATCACACCAAACACTGATGATGATAATCAACTTGATTTGTTTTCTTCCTGCTGAAAGAAGTGGCACATTGTGCAGTGTGTTTTATTTAAGCATTCTTTGTTAAATAAAGGTCACATATTCTTACATGCTTACATGACTAAGACATGCGGGCAGACATTGATTCCACTGTACTGTATACTGTATACTATTTGTCTTTGTATGAGGACCTTTTTTATCTGTGTCCACCATGAGGATCCTTGGGCGGAGGATGTGGGTGACACAAAAGGAAGAGAGTCTGGTGAGTGTATTGATGCTGATATGTCAACTAAAAGGTATCAACGGGCAAAAAAGAGGTTTAAACTCTGTCATTTATTTACTAAGTGGTTGATTGTTATTGTGTGTGAGTGTATGTGTGTGTGTGTGTGTGTGTGAGTGAGTAAGTGAGTGAGTGAGTGAGAGAGAGAGAGAGAGAGAGTGTGTTTGTGTGTGTGTGTGTGTGTGTGTGTGTGTGTGTGTGTGTATTCAGTGTGACTTGGGACAACAAATGAGGCCAACCTTCCTCCCCATCCTCAGTCACAACACTGGCATCTTGACAGTAATCAGTCATATCTACACATGATTAAAAAGATGTGCAAAGGTACACATGATTAAAAAGAGGCACAAAGGTAGCAGCTGTGTGACTACAGGATGCACAGGGAGTGCTGTGCTTGGTTTGTCCCCACTCACCCATTTAATGCTACCTCTGGCACAAAATAGAGAAAGCACTATCACCACTTTCTGTAGGAGAATGCTTAAAGAGTATGGAGTATTGATGATAGCTCATTTTTTCCTGCACACAACGGATGATTCACATTGTGCACTGAATTGACTGTTGAGCTTTTCATTTTGTGGACAAAAGGCTGAATGCCATTCTCACTTTGTAGATAAACTCATTTCTAAGACTCATTTCTTAGACAATAGGAAATAGGACATTTATATTTTTATATATACTTTGATAACAATGGGCTACACTGTGATCCATGCAATCCACAGTTCAATCATACCCAGGTAGCCAGCCTTTGAATATATCTTTTAGAACAGTAAATACTGTTGTCATTAATCATTTGTAAATAATCAGACCGCAATAACATACATATAAAAACCAATTCAAATACAGTACATATTGTGTAAAATGTTGTGGGGTTTGTGTGATGGCTTTGTTTGACATATGGTGTGAGGAAGGCAAGGCAAGTTTCTTTATATAGCACAATTCACACACATTAGCAATTCAAAGTGTTTTTACAAATGAGCAGATACAAGAACATAGAAGGTCAAGTGCATTACAGAACATAGAAAAATAAAATACTTTAAAAAAGCTAAAGGGGCATAAAAACTAAATAAATTATTATTTTAAAAACCCTGTTGTGTGGCACATTAACTAAATGTTTCATTTGTTTATTTCTACACTTTTTAACGTGTGCATCGCATTAATTAATCAACCCTATCACTGCTCAACTAGACTGTACAATGCATACAGAAAATCATCAGTATTTCAGAATGATAACAAATTTCTGAAACAAATAAGAAGAAATGTTTATTGTATGCTCCTGTAAAGCAATCATAGTTGTCTTTTGAATTATTTTAACGCATATCACACCATACTGAAAGGAAATTAATAGCTCCATTTTAGTAACGGCTTGATAATTGTATTTGTATCTATTATCTCTTCTGCAAGTCTATAATTTATTAATATTAGTATCTTTTGTCCATTGAATGTTAAATATTTTGACATCCACTCACACACAATGTTGTCCTGTTTCAGAAGCCCTCTTTGTAACCCTCTTCATAGTCAACTGCATGGACAAACCCATGAGAACAGTGTCCAGCATTTGGAGAATGATCTGGTGACGTCTGCTGCTCCACTAAGGTCTGACAGCGGAGCGACACCTGCTCCACATCTCCTGTTGTCACTCTCATATGACTGCACACTAAGCAGAGCAGAGCCACCCACTGTGCCATCTGTCCCTCAGAGCTTCCCCTAAACAAGAGGAGCCCAGAAGAGTCACTCATCAACAATGGAATAGAGTAGCCTCTTTTGAGTGTTTACATTTACATTAACATTTACATTAACTCCCACTCATTAGTGCCTTATGTTTTGAACAATGTAGGATGGTTCTGTAATGCTGTTTCCGCTGCAATGAATTCTATGATGACAAAATGTGTGCTGTCTGATTTACGTCCTTGAAGTCTATCATCATCAGACCACAAGAAAAATTGAGATCTGGATGATGTGGTGGGAAGGTGACCTTGACTGACACAGCCCCTTGTTGGAAGGTCATGTGAATAAAGAGTGAGGGTAAGAGCATACTGTGTTCTTTATTGAGCGTGCCAATAACACGGGAAATGCAACCCGCTGAGGATCCAAGGGGCTGCATACATGCAGGCCTGATTGAATATGTGTGAGAGACGTGTTTTTGCTTTTTTATAATTTCATTACTGAGTTACTCAATGTTTTCAAATGTTTAGTCAATGATACTAAAGGCATAATTAAATAAATAAATACATAGCTAGGTTGAGTTCAAACCTTTGTATTGTCTCTACCTTAACTTCTGCACGTAAGCTGGTAGGTGCACTCTCCCCCTCAGACTTTGTGCAGGCCATGGTGACCCTTAATGAGCTGTGACATGCTGCCTCCACTGCCTCCGCCTGGGAAAGAAGCCCAAGAGGGCCTGGAGACAATGGACAGAGGTAGGCAGTGAATACGAGACAGGCCACTAAGCCTTATTTAGTCAGGGACAAATGCCTCTGGTCTTAGACCAACAAAATTGGTGGGTATCAAAGAAGGTTGAAGAGATGGTATATGTTAGGTAAATGGGGCAGATCATACATTTTGCATACATGCATACATATTTATTTAGCATTCATTTAGCATATCTCCACAGTTATTTACTTTGATATTTAAACTTTGGTGTTTTCAACTAAAACAAGTGGTTATGCAAGTAGTTTTTTTTTTTCATTAAAAACTGATAGACCATCTGATGGAGATAATTTCCAAACACTGTTAATGACTTAAGAATATAATAATCAAGTGCCTTTTATTATTAATTACCTTATATGAATCATGTACTTATGTAAGCAGGAATATGGCTTTTCTGTGTTTCTGCGTGTGTGTAACTTAGAATATTAGGTGCCACTTAGTCTGCACATGTACAAGAGCATGTTTAGACCAGAAGTGATAAGAAGGTTCGAACTGTGCTTCTTCCGACCTTGCAAAACTTCCATCCTTGCCTCGGATATCAGAAATCCACCACGTGGTTATCTCGCTGAACGCTCAACTTCTGTCTATATAAACCTTGTGCGATGTGTTTATCATTGCTTCACTTTCATACTTGTTTTTGAGTGAGCCCAATTGCAATTGTTGTCTGTCTAATAAATATACTTATATGCAGCTCCGGAGTCCTGAGGTAACTAGGGTGAATTTTCACCTATCATATTTGGGGGCTCGTGTCCGGGATTCCAACAACCTCATCGACTCTCCACGCTGGGCTAATCATCAGGACCTGGACAATACGGAGGAGTCACAGATATTTCCCTAAAGAAATTTCTAGTACCCTGGGCGCAGTCACCTTCCTTAAGCCTGTAAAAGAGAGCTAGTGTCTCTCCCGAAGCCCTGAAGCGCGTTCGGTGGAAGAAGACGAGAAGGCCTCTGAAGGAAGGGTATAGAAGGAAGGGTGGCCTCTGGGCACAGAAACATAGCTAGGGAAAATATTTCTATGAGACTCCGTTTTTCTAAAGACCTCCAACTTGAATTGGAAGGAGGCCAGGACCTGCCAGCGAGGAGAGCCGAGAGTGAAGGAATTGAATTAGACTATAGGGGTTGGACTCCGAGCTGTTTGTGAGTATATTGTTTGTGTGTTGTGTGTGCACGCTAGTATAGTTTTTTTGGGGGGTTGAGACTAACTTTTGTTAATTTTAACTTGCACTATTTTTATTATTTCTCTGTAAAACTGTTTTAAGGGTACCATGGCACTGTCGGAAACCATATTGTGGCTTCAATATATCACATGTTATTCTCAGAGATATTTCCCTAACGAATGTTCTAGTCCCCTGGGCGCAGTCACTTTCATACTTGTTTTGTGAGTGAGCCCAATTGCAATTGTTGTCTGTCTAATAAATATACTTATATGCAGCTCCGGAGTCCTGAGGTAACTAGGGTGAATTTTCACCTAACACCATCTTTCTGTAGCTCCTTAAGATAGACTGAAGCTTTTCTTGTTATTATGTTTATGAAGTTCATTCCTATAGTATTGGGGATTGTCTGATCATCTGTGAAATGGTGGCTCATACTGATCAACGATGCACTCTAATTAATCTTTACACGTGCGGACTTGTGTGATTACGATTACTTACACACTCTCTGCTGAGCAGGGTTAGAAAATCCAACAAAGCTGTGAACATAGAGGTCATGCCTAAAATCTGAAGACCTGCTGACCCCTGTAGGCCATATAGGTACTCTTTTTGACGTAAATGTCAGAATGACAATAATGGTAATAATCATGACAAATATCATCTAAATGAAATCAAATTGATTGTGAATTATTTTAATTAAATTAACTTATAAGAATTCGGCTGTTTTAACTTATTCTGCTATTTACCTCATGTGTGCAACATCAAAGAAAATGTGATTGTTAATGTGGTCCAACACTGCCACCTCGTGGTAATCTACCCTGTAGTACAAAAAGTAGTTTTGCACATTTGTGGAGAGCTGAAGAACTATCTGTGCTACTCAATTATGGATGTATTTATGAGAGGTACAACTGATGATCGGTTTAAGTATTTTACAAAATAGAATCCAGTAGATGGACCTGATCTGGGTCTCCAAGGAGTGAGGAGGCACCTGACTGGGGTCTTCGTCTGTGGGCTACACAACTGGCACTAGACTGGGCTCTTCGTCTGTGTGCTACACAACTGGCCAATTTCCAAGGACAGGCGTGTTACAATCAAACTGCACAGTGCAGAACAGCCATTATTATTTCACGAGTTTCAAGCTCTACCATTAATGAAATCTGTGCATGCATGTGCTGTCATCCTCACATACTAAAACAAATACAGATACAAAAGGATGTCTGTCTATGAACACATTTAGCCAATTTTTGTGACGTACACATAGGTCTTTAAAAATCTTTAATTTTCACCCATGCAAACCTGAGAATCAAGTACATCTCATTCCCACTCATACCTAAAGCAAAGGAAGTTCACTTCAAAATGGCATCTATCCTTCAAAAGAGTTATTTGGGGTTGTTAGGGTTTAATATAGGTGATAATAATTGGGAGTTTCGTACAAACAACACTGAATCAACAGAGCATATTTTCTTTGACTGTGTACATTTTTCTTTTATTTCTTGTGTAACTGGCTACCATCCAAGAATTTCACAATCCGTAGTACAAGGTACTACATAATGACTCTTTTTCATTAAAATAGTCAAAAGTTTCGAAACTGGTAAAATATTGCCTACTTTTGGTGTAATGTAACTTTAAAAAAATAACTTAATATGTGTATTTTTTATTGTGTATGTTTATTGTTTGCACCAATGTACCACAGACAATTCCTGGTAGGTGTAAACCTACTTGGCAGTAAAAACCTTTCTGATTCTGATTCTGATTTCTGATTCTGATGAGAGTGTCTCTGTAGTTGTAGTGTGTAGACTTCCAAGACTAAATTATACTGCGTGTTTTGCTTCTTGTTTATTATCTGCTATATATGGATCCCCTTAAGGGTCATGGAGGTGATTATTTCCCCCCGGAGATATTCTTGCGTTCCGTCGCGATACTTTTGTATTCCCTGGCAATGGTTTTATGTTCCCTCGCTAAAGCAAATAAAAAAATAAACGAAAAATATAGCTGCAAGCAGCGATGCGGATTCCTCCAAAGATTGCGAAACCAGGGGAAAATGTATATTCTTCACAATTTTGGAAAGAAGAGTAAAAGAAGGAAAGAAGAGTGAAGAAGGGAAAGAAGAAAAGAAAGAAGTGTCTCGCTAAAGGAAGCTACGACAGGGAATTGAACTTACAACCTTCTGATTACTGAACAACTTCTCTACCCCTGTACCACTGAATTTGAATTTGCGTGGCTGTACCGGACAAACGGTTGTGAGGATCAAAATTTTGTTGATTAAGTTTTGTGAGGCTTGGTCTCAAGATCCTCTCTAGTGATTTTGAAGAAGATTTGACCAAAATTGTAGGAGGAGTAAGCTTTCAAAGGTTTTTTGATAAAACCGGGAATAACAGAAAATCTATACAACCGAAAATTGTCGCCATTGAACGTTGAATTCGTCTTGATCCAAGGAATCCAATGGTACCTCATTTTTGAAAATCGGTCAAACGGTTCAAAAGTTGCAGTGTTAACAAAAGTCCAACTTTGACCCGTTGGTGGCGCTAGTGTGGTCTAGTGGGAGACATGAAACTTGGTGTGAGTGAAGAAGGGACTGTCCTTAATGAGTGTGCCAAATTTCAGAAAAAGTTACCATACTGTTCTAGGGGCTGCCATTGACTCCCATGGTACAAGAATAATAATACCCACAATAACAATAGGGTTCCTCCTGACGGAGGAATCCTAATAATGGAAATAGCCTATCCATGATGGCTACCCCTATGACCACAGCTCATCTGCTGCCCAACCGACAGGTGTCGCAACAAAGCAACGCTGAATGATTTCCATGATTCTTAGTAAGCTACTGAGGAAGAATATTTTTACCGAAACTATTATTTAGTAGACCTTTAGGCATGCCTTTTTATAACATATACGACACATCGATGGTAGCCTAATAAACAGCCTGCACTGTGTTGCCCGAGGCTTGGCATGAAACGCATTGAAGCTTGTTGTAGTTAGTAGCCTGTAAAGACGAATACACCTCTAAAAAGAGATGAATAGGCTACTTAGCACACAGCGTCAAGGGATATCCTACACTGTAAAAAAAAACCCTAATTTTACAGTAAATAACTCTAAATTTTTACAGTGGTTTTCTGTTTTGTGAAATTGTATACAAAACTACGTATAATTACGGAGATTAACTATAAATTAAAAACACGACTGCTATTTTAAGGATAATGCCAATAATGACAAATTACATTGATTTCTATTTTTTTTACAGAAAATAAATGTATTATTTATACATAATTTTTCCGCTTTTCTAAAATACATGCAAATGTAAATAAAATTACGCTGATTAGCTGTAATTAAATATGTAGCTCATTATATTAAGGTTTATGTACATACTAACAATTTAGCATGTTTCTATGTCAATTTACAGTGAATCCCTCTAGTTTTATGTGTATATTATTTTACATTCAGACAAAAATTCAGCATAAACATGTTTGCAAACCCATTTTCATTAAATCACACAATGCATTCTTTTTAGTACAACGCTGCTGTTAAAACTTTCAATAATATTAATAATGATCTATCACAGCTGAGTAGGCTAAATGTAGAGGAAACACTGCATATGGATCAGTGTGTTGGAGTTCTGAGGTAAAAACAGACTGATACTGATGGATTGATAAACTGGTAGACCTAATGGAATGACCAGGGGACACCCCTCTCTGTGGGCCAAAACAATTTACTAAGTGTGGAAATATATATGTGGTATGACTACTGTGGGTTTGTAAGCCTTGTATGAATACAACATAACCATACATTGTGACATGTTTATTCTTACTAAAATAATTTATATTGGCTGTCTCACTGCGTTGCTTTGAACATGATTGGTTTATCTGACTGTCATCCATGAAACTGCCCAATGACAACTGCGCGCCTTTTGCCGCTCAAATTTGAAAATAGGTCCGTTTGAGTGGTGTGCTGTTGTTACGGAGCATACACAGTTCGCACTCCGCACTACTACTTGGTTGGTCTACTGCTAATGGGTGTTAGGCTACCTGCCTAGATTATTTAAAATGTTCCTGCTAAATACAAATTTGAGTCGTGGGATGACAACGGAGACAAAACCTAAATATGGACACTGAGGAGGAGTCAGGCAGGTTCTGTTTAGTAAATGGATTTTTATTTTGATCTTATCAGGTCATAAAACATTTCCCCTGCTATTTATGTAGAGCTACACTACTGTAGTATACTCGACAGTACTGTACTACAGTACAACCTAACAACTTTGTTCTTATCCTCATGTCCTTTACGAAAGCCAACTGCCCAGTTTGACCAACGATGAGTAACGGACAACCAGCATAAGGTAAATAGCACGTTAGCCTGGATAGCTATTGTACTGGGTAGCACCCTCAATTTTTGTGCTGTTTCATCATATAAGCTAATATTTAGTGTGTTAAAGTGAGATGCTAATCGCGATATATTCTTGCAAAAATAAGGCACCGTCAAATACTTGTAATTTGTCTAGAGCTATATGTTTAAAAAGTTAAAAAGCTAGCTTTAGCTACAGTAGCATTGTTATCCCTGCCACACAAATAACTGCTGTGTAGCTGTAACAATGTAAAAAATGAAGTTTAGTGCCTTTTATGGACTTCCCCAAATCTCTGTATATATGTATATATTTTTTTGTTGGTTCCACTACTGGGTTCACTGTTGTTGCTAATGGGGCGATAATTGGTGTGACACACCTCAAGACTTTCCCTTGCTTGGAAGTCTGGGTTTCTTTAATCATCCATTAACAAAATTAATTAGTATTGTGTATTTTTCAAAGTTTTCCATGATGTACAACCTAACAACTTTGTTCTTATCCTCATGTCCTTTACAAAGCCAACTGCCCACTTTTACCAACGATGAGTAATGGACAACCAGCATAAGGTAAATAGCACGTTAGCCTGGATAGCTATTGTACTGGGTAGCACCCTCTATTTTTGTGCTGTTTCATCATCTAAGCTAATATTTAGTGTGCTAAAGTGAGATGCTAATCGCGATATATTCTTGCAAAAATAAGGCACCGTCAAATACTTGTAATTTGTCTTGCGCTATATGTTTAAAAAGTTAAAAAGCTAGCTTTAGCTACAGTAGCATTGTTATCCCTGCCACACAAATAACTGCTGTGTAGCTGTAACAATGTTAACCAAATTAATTGGTATTGTGTATTTTTCAAAGTTTTCCATGATGTGGTTTTTTTTTTGTGATATAAGATTGTTGTTTATCACCTCCGCTATTTGCATTGGGTTAAATATGCAAATTAGCGGCGTTAAATACGTGCGAGTTGTAAATGTTGTCTAGCCATTAAGTGGGTGCTAACTGGCTAATTCATTGTTGTAGATACCAGCATTGTGTTACCCTCGTGTGTGATCGCCCATTACTGCTGTGTTGCAGGTATGTTGAGCCTGAGTGTGTTGTGAATATTTATACTTATAACTGTCACTTATCTGTCATGTACTATGTTTATGTCTATGGTTGCATTTTTATCACTAATATTTAATACACTATACGATCGTGTTTTACTACTAGTGTTGTAGACAGTAGGCTGTAATGTATGGAACGGTGGTTAGCCTATGGTAGCCTACGTACATTTCATTTGTTAGCCCTTGCTTGGAAGTCTGTTAAAGGGATACCAGCATTGTGTTACCCTCGTGTGTGTGATTGCCCATTACTGCTGTGTTGCAGCAGGTGTAATAAACTGATGACAGATAACTTCCATGACTCCGCTGCATGTATCTTTGACCACACAGAGACATTTTATTTATAATTATTGTAGCGGGCTGGTTAGAGTCCGTTACATAGCTACATGGGTAGATGTATGTAGGCACTGTAACACAAATAGTCAGGTTAGCTAGCTTCATTAATCCCTTAAGTACCTTAGCACAAGTGTCTTGTTGGCATGTTGTTTTTTAAATAAATAATATCCGCTGATGAGTAATAATTTGCATGCCCATGTCTCTTAATTTTGTTTTGTGTGTTTTTTTCCCTCCCCTCAAGACGTTTTGGGAATGGAAAGTCCCCTGCTGCAGAGTAGTGAGTATATTCAACTATACTGTACAGTATCCAAAGCTATTTTTGTTCATTGCCAACTCGTTTCAGTGGTCTTTTTCAAGCTATCTAGGTAGAAATTTGTGACAGCTTGTGGTTGTGTATAAGTATGGCGTCAGATTTGGGTCAAAAGTCGTGAGCGCATAAAACATGCCCACGAGCAAATTATATTATTTCACACGCGCAGATATTAACTTTCCACTCAGAAAATATAAGTACTTGCGCACACACTCAACAACCGAGAGTTGTACGGACTGTCTAAGTAGAAAGTATCCCGAAGATACTTTAATTATTAGATACTTAATTATTTTGATGCAGGGCATACATACGACGTGATAGTTGACATGTTGTCAACCAATCACAACATCAGGATGAGAATACGCACTTTGAAGTCACGTTTGAGAGAAGCAGGGTTGTACAGAAGGAAAAACTTTTCACAACTGGATGAGGTGAGACGTGCCATCCAGGGCAACTAGCCCCACAAACAAGCCACATGATCCTTCTTGAAAACCCGTCTATACATCCTAAGAGGGCCAAGCCAAAGAGTTTCAGCTTATCGTATCCATCTACATGCCATATGTAGTTTGGACCCATGGAGTTATATGTACGCATCACAAACCTCCGGCATGTTCTTGTGGATTTAGTTGCCTCAGCAATCTCATCACTGTGTGTCGTTTAACACGTAGCTTGTGTTTTTGCTGAAGTACTTGCCACATGGTCCGATAACCGAAAAGTTGCCCTGGTCCACGCAGCTCTGTAAGGATGGCATGTCTCACCTCATCCAGTTGTGAAAAGTTTTTCCTTCTGTACAACCCTGCGTCTCAAAATACAAGCCTTCACAAAACGAATTACGGTTTTAAGAATTTACGAATGCACGTAGTACCTCATCAAGACAATTATTGTATGTACCAATTGGCATTTAATTTTTTTTGGTAGAGACTAACACCGTTTTGTAATTGGATGCAAGCGTCCGGCTGTCGTGTCGCATCAGACGCTCTCTGTCCACACTGAATCCGTCAAATTCACTTCTGTTACATCATGTAAACTAACCACGTTACTATGACTTCATGTGTTACAGAGTTTTCAACACGAGAAAACACAGAAAACCAGTCCTAACTGGATGCAACGCAAGCAAAGGGACGCGAGCGACGTGACTACAAGCACTTCGATTGCCTGGTTTTCTGTGTTTTCTCGCGTTGAAAGCTGTGTAGCACATGAAGTCATAGTAACGTGGTTAGTTTACATGATGTAACAGAAGTGAATTTGACGGATTCAGTGTGGACAGAGAGCGTCCGATGTTACGCGACAGTCGTACGCTTGTATCCAGTTAGGACTCAGTGTAAATACAATTTGTTTATGCTAGGAATGGCAAAAATGTTATCAGACTTTTTAAAACTTTTCAGTGATTAACACTGTATGTCCTTTTTTCTCTTTTCCCCCCTGATGCACCATGCAGGGATGGATCCAGCTGACTGCTAACAATTTGGAGGAGGATTGCTCTTTATCTGCTATGTTGCACTGTCGACTTCTGGTACAAATGAATTGACCTTTTGTGCCATGCTTTTTTTACTTAACTTAATTTTAAACTTGTAGATGTATCTGTTTTGTTTAAACATAACTCTAAACACAAACACTGCAAGGTCAAGGTTTGAAATAATTGTATTCCATTTTATACAGTACTTTTAGAGTTTCTATTTTGTTTTCCAAAATAAAACCATAATTTTACAATCTTGAGCATGTGTCAACATTTTATTGAATGTGTTTGATCATAAAAATGTCGGAACAATCTGTAAAGTTACATAGTTTCTCTGCTAAATGTATAGTACCATCACTTAATTGAAGGTGTTTCATTGTAATAAATGAGGGAAAATCTGTAAATAACAGTTTTTCTCTGCTGAACTGTTAGGGCTGCCACTTTATTAAAGGTTTTTAATCTTAAATATCGAGGAAAACATTGTAAAATAACAGTGTTTCTCTGCTATACTTTTAGTACCCTCACTTAATTAAAGGTATTTGCTTGTAATAAATTAGGAAGAATCTGTAAAATAACAGTTTTTCTCTGCTGAACTGTTAGGGCTGTCACTTTATTAATAGTGTTTGATTGTATTAATTGAGGGAAAATCTTTAAAATAACAGTCTTTCTCTGCAAATCCTTTAATGGAAATATCTGTAAATATAGTGTTTTCACACTTTATTTGAATTAGGATGTTTTACTTTAATTTTACGGTTTTTGTTTGGCAGCCGTAGCTGCCAGTAATTTACCGTTTTTTTACGGATTTTTTTTTTACAGTGTAGCAGTGCTGGTTTCTGCCATGTATCCCGCAACCATTCATTGGCTGTTGCAAATATGCTGAAGCTCTGCCTCTCACGTGATACCGGATAAATGCCCGCCCGCTAGCATCTCTGGTGGCAGACAATCACAGACATCTGTCAGACACCTCCTGGCTTTCCATTTATGCTTATGGGAATGACGTTAATTGAACTTTATCGGTGATATTTTTTTAAACCCTGCGATATTTTAGTTTCTTCGAGAGCGACTGAAGACAGAAAATAAGAATCCTCTTAGTTTACGTTAAAATGACTGGAGTTTTCGACACTCTCAATACAGATATGCATTCAAACCAAATTACCTCCAACAGCTACCACAGCTTGCACAAATCGCAAGAGTCGCCAACTCTACCAGTGTCGACCGCAACGGATAGCAGCTACTACCAGCAACCTGGACACTGCACAGGGTCTCCTTACGGCCAACTCGGTTCTTATCAGTACCATAACAGTGGTTTAAACAGCGTTCAATACAACAACAAATCCTACGACCTAGGTTTCAACTCCTCTTTCGGCACATATGGCTCATATGGCTCCAGCGTATCACCAGCCCAAACCGAAGCAGGTAAACATAACTATTTCGATTTTTTTGTATTTAATAATACTTTAAATTTTATTTATTTTTTACCGAATACTACATTATAATACTTTGTGCGTCGTTGGGAAGGCTGATAAGAAATGTTGCCCTTCTGTAATTAAATGCCTCTTGTGTGTTTGCTTTTCTGTTACAGAAAAAGAAGAAAGTGAACCTGAAATTAGAATGGTCAACGGTAAACCAAAGAAGGTCCGAAAACCAAGAACAATTTATTCAAGCTTCCAGCTCGCTGCCCTTCAGAGGAGATTTCAGAAAACTCAATATTTGGCGCTGCCCGAAAGAGCTGAACTGGCAGCCTCAATGGGCCTTACGCAAACCCAGGTAAGATTAAGTGTCATCTGATGTGATGTGGGCTACTGTTAATGGGCTATATTCGAAAGCTGTACGTGACTTTATATTTTAAAGCAAATGTGTACACACCATAGCTATAGCACATCGTTGATTAAAGGCCTACTCGCGCTTAGGGAATCTATATTAGATTTTGTTTTGGCTTCCTATCAAATTAGTTTATGTTTTTGGAAAACGTTACAAATGGGTAAGGGTACTCTATTCTGCAGTGCCAAATGTTTTCAGCTACTTAATATTTGCGAGATATATGGCTTTACAAGAAATGTCCCTGGTGCTCGCGATGTAACTTGTTTGGGTTACCTCATTCGCGAGGAGTTGACCATCATATACTGAATACGTTTTTTTCCTATAGGTCAAAATCTGGTTTCAGAATCGTCGTTCGAAGTTCAAGAAGTTGTGGAAAAGTGGAGAAATTCCCCACGAGCAACATGTGGCCTCCAGTGAGTCTCCTCCTTGCCATTCTCCGCCAGTCTCCGTGGCATGGGACTTTCCACCGAATCAAAGAATGAACAATGTAAACTCGGCTCTGCCGCAAAGCAGCAGTCCTCCGAACCCAACTGCGCCTTCCTTTTTGGCAAATTATTCTTGGTATTCATCAACGAACTCAGCCGCACATCTGCAGCCCAACACACTAGTACAGCACCATCACAATGCAGCAATGAGTGCTGGGACAATATTTTAAACAATGACTTTTTTTTCCCCTGGAGAATTATGACGATATAACAATTTCCAACGACTGTGCCCCAGTGGATGCGCTGAGTCTGACTGCTCAAGTTTGGCCAAGTTTATTTTACGTGCCAGTGTCTTTCCACATAATAGCCTACACTGTTTTTTTCTTTGATGAGAAATTGCGAACTGGCGGACGCTAAAGAAGCAGCATGCGGTTATTTTTGTATTTATTTATTTTGTTCATTTTGGTTCAAATAAGGGACAACATATAATTGTTCACCAAACCACTAAAATCCAAAGCGATATAGAATATATTGCATGCTCCTCATGCAAACATTGCTGTCACCTTTCAACAGGATGCGCGTATCAATGTCAAATATGTAGCACAAAATTTGAAAACTATTGTGCCTTTTGAGAAAAATGACCTCATTTTTGTTGTCCACCATAAATGTTTTGCTGTGTTTCTATCATCGTCTCTTTTGTATTCTATAGAAGATAAGGATGTGGAATCCGTTAGACTAGACGTTTCATGCCATCACTGAATGTTGCTTTGGTATACCCTTCTCATTATTATGTAATTTTTATTTTGTTGAATATTGGGACAGCAACAAACGGACCATAACGTTTAAGCTACTGATGTTTTCACGCTCAGATGATAGGCCTATTTTAACTACTTTATTTGTATTTATTTCATGACCGATAAATAGTTCTGCATTGATTCAAAGGTTATTTAAATAAAAAAATGTTTTTGTGTAGCCTGCAGCCAATATTTCCTCTTGCAAGAAAAACGGTGCCAAATACTATGTCATATGCGGAACCCACTATGAGATTTGCATGTATTGTAGCCTATATTTAATCCCATCAAGGTCGACTCCAATAACGATTATATTAACATTACAGTTATGCGCCTGTTAGGGTACTTGAAGCTCAGGTACCAGTTTTATTTTTGGAATGGGTCTATAAAAAGGGGCTACACATTCTGCAACTAGTTCAACACGGTTTACCAGATGGCTATATACTAGACGAAAACTGTCAAAGTTATTGCGGTTATTATTTTTGATGTTGTCGCGGATTCTTTATTCTATTGGCAACAATTTGCTAGATATTTGCTCATATTTTATGGGCACTGTAAACGTGCGCACTGGGTAAGCGGAACATGATACAGACAAGATGATTAACAAAGCCGAGACGCAGTGCCCCAGGCGCGGTATGAAAAGGAGCAGTCACGGCAAGCAACACGCCTTGGCATGCGAAAGAGAAGATGAGGGCGTTTGGTTGGGTCCAGCCCCTCAGACTCTCTGGAGTCAGCGCGCTGTTCTCCAGACGTTTTATGAAGTCAGTCGAGCCAAAAAACGGGCTTGAATCTGCCTCGAGCCAAACAACATGGAAACATTTCTCACAACTTCCAGTCCCCCCTCCGCACAACAGAAGGGCCTTTTGAGAGGCTCCTATAGGCCTAGAACACAATCTTCTTATTTGTTCATATTTCTCCTCAACAAATACAATTAGTAAAAATGCATATATCCATTTCTCACAGGCAATATAATAATCTCACAGAATGTAGAATTTCATTTAAATTAGCTTCCCAAAAGGTACGGTTTCATGGGCAATATCCACAACTTTCTTCATTTCGCAATAAAATGTGTTGTTATTTATTCAACCACTTTGGCTTGGAACAATTAAGACATTGCTATAGGACAGTGCAGACAGCAGTAAGTGTATCACCTGTTGCATGAACCATAACAAAATTGTAAGGATTGTTAGGCCTAAGTCAGGAGTTATCTCTCAATTCTTTACATTTGGCAAATAAAAGACCTGTGAAAAGTGAGACATCTAATGTATGTTTTCTGCCAATATTGCTACATTACAAGATGCAAAACTCTGTCCTGGGGCTTTGGCCTGGAGTTGATTTTACAGTAAAAGGCCAAATGATCCTTTGGCATTACATGACACTTTTGAAAATGGTGAGAGACCTGCAGAACTAAGAAACAGTAAAAAGTAATACCAACACCGGGAGCAGGCTTTAATGGCCTTGTCTCATCTATATAGACGTTAGTGTATTCATTAATGTGTAATAACGTGAGGCGGAACCGTCCTTCAACTCCCCAGGGACTGCATGGCAGGATCTTGGGGAAAGGGTTGTGCAAGGTCTCTTAAAACGGACAGTTCATTGCCCCCTCAACATTTCAGAAATAAATAAATAAACAAGGAAACAAATGGCTTCAGTATGGACCAAATACACCGAGTTTGAAAAAATAATCCTTAAGATGACAGAAAAAAAGCAGAGTGCAAAGGTGTTGTCTGCAAAATGTTGCTTAAAAGGCACACAACTGAACTGTCTTTCCATGGCTGCATTTATCCTCTGCTTTCAGAGTAGACTAGCAATAATGTGGGTTTAGACACTTCCGGAATCCAGTAGACAACTTGAAAAATGCCATACCCCCTTCCCTAATTTATACTCTGATCTGTAATTTCATCCACAATTGCTCTAGTTTGAGCATTCTGGCTTTCCGATCTGAAAGCCTGCAATTACTATATAATTCTTCGCAATTTTAGATGTCCTAATATGGACTGTAATTTTTGCGCAAGACAATTTCCAGCTATTTCAAGCATCAACATTGTCAAAGTTGTATGTACATAATAAATGGGAATATCAATGCATAGTTTTTAGCATAACATCTTGACTCCTCGATAATTATATCCGTTTGGAGCCTACGCAGAATTAGCCTGAATTGCATGGTAACTGCTGCTTTAAATTTTTAAAAATTACTCATAATTTTCCCAAAGATTACCAAGATCTCGAGTGCACAATGTCATCAGCGTAATGAGGAGTAAACATTTATGCTAATAATCTGCAATTTTTTCCATCAGCTATAAAGAGGGGAAATAAAGCTGGAATTTTCAGTCATATTCTGAACAGTGCTGTTATAGCACTTAGCACTGCATGGGAAACAGTTTATGGGATTGAGACTCACAACTCATGCTACTGGATTCATTTTTATGTGTTTTGTCTCTCTAAAGAGGGAATATATGAACCACCTCAGAAGTCTCCTATATTGTTTCTGGTATTAAGGTAAGGAAACAACATTATTATAGTTTTCTTTTAGAAATATTTGTATCCGATTAGTGTTAATTTTGGGTAAAGAGTGAAACCATTTTAGAAACGATATGCAGATGATGTCACCAATAGCTTTGGGCGGAAGATACTGCTTTATTTTTCAGATTGCGGTATTTTTGATGACGGTACTTCGTAGTAAATGTCAATTCGCTTTGATTTTTGACATTATAGTATGCAATGATACATGAATGTGGTAGAACACCAAACTTGAATTATGCTATTGCCGATGTATTGCTTGCACGTTGTATTCCTTACATCACGTTGCCTATGGAGGGAACAATATTTTTGAGGACAACATGCATCTTTTCCGTAGCATTTGATAATATGTTAACTGTTAAAATACTCAATCTCAGTGTAGCCTACTCAGAATATCTGATAAAATACAAATAGTTTATTAGATTTTTTTTAAAGATACATTTCTTAAAATATAAATCGATTTTAAAAACATCCTAGATATTAATTTGGAAAAACCTGAATTTAACTCTGTTAACTCTGTTCTGTATTTAAATCTTGAAATGGGCATTCTATGGATTTAAGTAGAAAAGATGCCAGCTCTTGTTGTATAATTTCGTCTCTGCCTTCATTACTCTTACATTGTGCTTTTGCTAATTTTGAACCCTTTTCCTTTTGACAATCCCTTGATATACACCTGCAAGCAATTTGCCAGGCTTACATATAAGGGAACAGCGACGAGATGTCTGCTCACCTATTTCACTTATCTTTTTTTCATAGTGCAGCAAATTTCTTTCAGTACTCTATCTCCTTTGTTAACAAAAGATTCCACGTGCGAAAAAATTGCTCATAATTATCCCAGAGATGGGAAACTGCATTAGAATAAATAAGGGCGAAATTACTGTAATTATGTTGGGTTTGATGGGCTCCGCTCGTAATCAAGAGGAGAATACAGCGAAATAACGCTGACCCTCTTGGGTGTGCAGCTGCGTTTCGGAGTCTTGCAGAGAGAAATAGAAATTGAATTTTATTTTTTAGTTTCTTAATTCCCTCTCCCTTGTCCTGTTTTAGACACATTTAAACAGTATGACGCTAGAATTTATAACACCCACCTATTCTGTAGGTTAGTTGTGGTGTGATTAACTCTATCGCGTTCATGTAACTAATTAATTAATTCATTAATAACAATTAGCCAAAGAAAATGTACATAGCCTAAATGAGTCAGAGAGAACGTGGAAATGAATAAGCCCATAATTTAGCGTATAGCCCAAACGTGCATCAAATGCACATTTCAAGTAAAATTAAAGTATATACTATTTTGTCTAAAGAGTGGCTATCCCTTTACCTGTCCTTCTCAACTATTATTGTTGTTGTTGTTGATGTGGTTGTTGTTGTTGGTAGTAGTAATAGTAGGAATAGTAGTAGCAACAGCAGCAGTAGTAGTAGCCAACAGTAGCCTGATATATTGCCTAAAAGTTGTTGGTGATTATTGTTGGTTGTTACTTGCACTTGTTTTTGTCTTTGAAAGGGATGTATAACCAGTATTACTCCCGTGCACACATGGATCCTGTGTGCACATGGAATTTCTGTTCATGAAGGTTATATGAAGTCTGAGGCTAATTTGTGGCCTGAAGTTAGCCGCAATGATTGCTATGGTTTTCTCAAGAACTCACCATTACATTTCCGGTTCTGACCATGTTGGTTATAAAGATGAACATCTTTTCAGGCCACACACAGAGTTGATAATATGCCAACATAATTACTTAAGACATACCAATAACAGATGGAATATGGGCTAGTCTTTATTATTATTATTATTATTATTATTATTATTGTAAGTATTATTATTATTATTATTATTATTATTATCAGTGGTAGTAGCCTAGTAGTAATAGTAGTAGGTAGGCTAGTAGTGGTAGTGTATATATATATATTCCCTGTTTACAGGCTTCTGTTGTATGATTATATTGAGAATGGTCATGGTGATATCAGACGAAAACTCAAATATGTCCTGAATATTTCAGGAAAAGGATCACTTCATGAGGATGCTGATATCGAACAGCAACAACCCAGCTGCATTTGGCCTCACATTATATGTATAAAATGTAATATACGTATGAAGTTATAATCAGCGAGGATTTGGAACTGCCGCAATAGGATTTGTCAATCAGTGTTAGATTATAGTAAATTGTATCAGTATAGCATATCTGCAATAAAGCATATCCTAATCGATGGCCATGTATTTGTGTTATTGCGACCGGCTCTATCCCGGTTTGTATTGTCTCCGAATTTTCTGTAAAAGCGCAGTTAAACCATCAACCCCAAACAAGAGCCCCTTTGAACTTCTCACTTTTACTTATCTACATTTTAACCCCCACCCTCTTCGACAAACCAGTCTTTTGCAGCACCTGCCTCTAGTCCAATTATTCACTTAACACACACCAGCGCTCTCTCTGCCATTCAGCGATGAAAACGGGGTTTGTTGGGACCACAGAGAAGCAGAAAGGAGCTTATAGCGACTAAACGAAAATGAAAAGAAACAAGCACTCGTATTGTTTGAAGAATTGCAGTGTTATAGAGACCAACACAAGATTAATCGCCAATTCAGGCTGAAATGAATAGGTTTCCTCAAGGGCAATAGAGCAGGCACGCACGGGCATACAGGAAAAAGAGCAGATTATTGAATTCTGATACAAACTAATAAACACGTCTACAAGAAAATATGGACCTTAAAGGTGTAGTGTGTACGACTTAGTGGCATCTAGCGGTGAGGTTGCAACTTGCAACCAACTGAATATCCATTTATTTCCAAGCGTGTAGGAGAATATACAGTGTCTGTCAGGTGCCAGTAGCTGCCTCCAAAATGATGTTGACCTCATCAAGTAGCCATAATATGTGAAGTGATGAGATCAGTGGTTCCCAACGTGTGGGATGCCCTCCAGGGGAAAGGGCTGCGGGCTTAGGGTGAACCAACTACAGGTCAAATTCAGTATGGTAGTGCTCTTATAGTATAGTAGCCTGTAACTAACCTATTTGATGATGAGTTTATAGCCTTCTTTGTACTTATATGGTTAGGGCTGTTTAGCCTGCTAGAAGGGATAGCCAGCCTAGTTATTTATACAACAGGCGTGCACCTAACATGAGCCGATTCAAAACGTAGGCCTATTTGATCCAGCCAGATTTGATTCGTGAGCTCTGATCAAATAACATTAAAACCTGACAAATTTGAACTGTTCAAATGTAGAAATCATGTTAAGGAAAAGCTATACAACAGCTGATTGGCATCTTTTTTGAAATAGCATGTACTGGAAATACAGTATGTTCTAGCGTAAGCTATCAAACAACAAATTGTATTTAGATTGTTGGGCTAAATAAGCCTACCTGTCCAGCAGAAAACAGGCAAGTTTGGTGTCACTGAAAACATTTGTCCCTCCTCAGCAATTTCCATCTGGGAAAGGCCACCCCAATATTTATCCTTGTTTTCCGCCATCGCCTTTCCCGATTTCGTTTTGCTGCTTCATGTTTTTGCTTCTTTGACAATTATGAGCCACGACCCCTTGCTTTTTCTTGTGCTAAATAAGTATCATCCTCCATTTGTCAAAATTCTTCTTCTTCTCCCAACCGCGCCACCAAATTCAAGCTGCCAATTCAAAGTAAAAACGCAGAAAAACCCTGGAGCCAGTGTTGTCCTTTCTGGGCTACTGTAGAAACATGGCGGCGCAACAAGGCTGGCTCCATGGAAGAGCACCGCTCCCTATATGAAGGGCTCATTCTAAGCACACGAGAGCACAACCATTCCTAGGCACAGGTGTATACACTAATAAAAACATAATTACGAGTACTATATTCCATTTCTGCTAATATCCCCCTAAATCCTAGACACTGTACCTTTAAGGTAAATTTAATGCAGGCCTTTAGGATACATGGTTAGAGCAATCAAAGTAATAAACATTATGGCATCATGAATGAAAAGGATCTGACTCCATCTCCATCTAAATCGAAATACTAATGCTTTTGCAATAGCAACCTGCTGCTATGCAGCCATGTGTATTTTCTTTCAACCAGTTGAAAATAACTAGTTGTGTGTGATAGCCTTAACTATTAACTAATTATTTCAGCCCCCTGTAAAATAAAGGTAAAGACAACAGCACTAATAATGATAATAGTTATGATGACAATCATAATAATAATAATATTCAGACAAAAAGCTTCTGTCCGTCGTTTTTCAGTGTAAATATTGTATTTGAGTTTTTGAGTGAAAATATTGTCAAGCTTTGATGTTGCCTGTTTTAAATCAGTTTTACTGTAAGTTTACACGTTATTTACAAGACTTAAGTGAAACAAAACAATAAATTAATTGATTCCATATAAAACTATTTTCCTATAGACTGCTAGACACAATTTGAATGAACATGTTTAAAAAATCCACAAAGCATTAATTACAGCACAAACCAAAGTTGGTCATGTTTTTTTCTGTACATAGCGGTTGTCTCTTCTTTTTAAAAAATATCTCAGAAAAGGTATTTTTGTATTTAATCTCCATTTTGTTTCCCCGCAATATCAGCCACATAGCCTAGGTCCCTTTTGCACTATAGCTTGCCTTTACATGCAAACATGTGCTGTCAGTTCATAATTTAAAACATATTCATCTTAAATAAACATACAGGCCGACAAAAAAAAAATCAAATAAATTATCTTAAATAAACATACAAAACAAACAGATGAAGACTCGTCAAAGTGGTTCAAGTCTTCTTTTTGTAGAACATCTGACTGGACTTTTTTTTTTTTTAGATCCAATGCGTATTTCTTGGGCCCAAAATCTGTAGAATCACTATTCCGAGGATGTTGCTTAATTTCGTCTCAGGGAATTCAGATTGGGTGATTTTGTCACGTTGGCTCTACTAAACTTTCCAGTGGCCTATAACCTGAAACTCCATTCAGAAACGCAGAGGCACTGTAGATGACAGCTCACGGTTAGGCTACTCTTATTTGAACCTATGAAACGTTTTCATCTCTCCATTAAACACTCGGCGCAATTAGCACAAAACAGTAATACGCTAATAATTCAAAATAATAATAAATCAATCCTACATAAATATATTTCTGACTTAGGCTAATACAGTTTAATTTAATTACTTTTACACACATAGAAATGTCACACAAAAAAACAGCAGCAGCTTGAATGACCCACTTTCACGGCAATTTCCTGTGTGATACAGCGGACTGAACGGTCTTGCCCTTTGACGAAGCCGATGCTGTCTCGTGAGTCTCTATCCTTCTGGAAAGTTCTGTAGGCAGCTGATCTTAAGTGAATGCCGAAAACTTCTGTCGGCTCCTGATTCTATCGGTGCTTAGCTGCAGTGGATCAGGGTACAAAGCTCGGTAACTGACCCAAGGCCTTCTGAGCCATCCATAGAGAAAAAAATGTGTGGGACTGTCGATCAAGGTCACATCAACTGTGGCTGCTGCATAGAGTCTTGATGCGCTGTCGGGTACCATGAAGTGTAACTTGGTATGTAAGAACCCGGCGTGCCCACAGACGTTTTCACAGTTGCTGACGAGTTCCAAACCGGAGCCACCGTTGGAGAACCAGTGGAAAGTCCGCGGCCATTGGCCAATGCATTAGGGTCTATTGTTCCGCCGCCTTGCTTCATCAGCTTCTTGAACTTAGATCGCTTGTTTTGAAACCAAATTTTCACCTAAAAAAAAAAAGTGTTCATTAACATGCATCCTAAAACCATCAACTAAGCCATCGTGTAGGCCTAAATGACAGCCCTATGTAATGCTTTAGCATTTTTAAGGACATCAACAGAACCCTCCAAATATGAACAAGTGCCGATATAACAGTTCGGCAACTCATACTGACTATCATGAACATTTTATATGCCTACAGGGCGCTAGGCCCATGCTGTTAAGGCTAACAAGCACATAATCTATTAGTAATTTATGAATAGTATGCAAATGTGATAATGTTTGGCATCAACTGGTCAGTTACTGAGACCATTAACTATGGTAAGCTGTTAATTACAAGCATTAGCATACATGCTACGGTTACACAGACAGAATGAAAATGACATATTTCCACATTTTCTTATTTAAACTTGGAAACATTTCGGGGCGTAGAAGTCAAAAGCTAACAGAGTTTAAAGAGGAAGAATGCATAGCGTATCCATAACGAAAATTAAGACGTTAAAGAAAAACTTGCCTGTGTTTGAGTGAGCCCCAAAGATGCGGCCAGTTCTGCTCTCTCTGGAAGTGCCAAATATTGCGTTTGCTGAAATCTTCTGTTTAGTGCTTGAAGTTGTAAACTGGAATATATTGTCCGAGGTTTGCGGATCTTCTTCCCTTTACCATTGAATCGTACCTCACCGCCCTCCACGACAGTGTTTTTCTCTGTTTCAGCGGCTGTGGAGAGGGAAAAAAAGAGTAAAATGTCTGAAGACAGCTCCTTAGACGGTCCTATGAAGCAGTGCGCATCCCAGTGCAAGTTTTACAGGCTGTAGTTTAGGTATAATTACCCTTAATTGCATACATTGTTTATAGCATTACGCAATAAATAATTACCAACCCTAATACCCGCACATCTGGGCTGTTCCAGTCCAACTTTTACCCAGTGAATGGAATGAAACAAATGCCTCGGAAGTCTTTTCAACATGATTAGAAACAAGGAATTTCAAGAAAAAGCTTAACAGTTCTTACCTGCGTCTTCTAACCGCGTCTGTGTTAGTGCCGTGCTGTTTGGGTATGTCTGCACGGCACTGATATACGGACTCGAGGAATGGCTGCCGACTGAGTTGACGTATGGATAACCCAAAGATCTGGGGAAGGATGAGGCCGGACTGTACGAACTCTCGTGCTGACTATGGCCAGCAGAATGTAAACAGTGCATGGAATAGTGTCCGTGAGACATGGATGAAGGCGACATTTGCTGACTTGGTGGCCCAAATTCCATGAAAACGTTCTTTCCTGAGACTGGGCTATTAAGACTCTCTGGCATTGTAGTCATTGTCATCTCTTCTGGCGTGACTCGTCTCTTGCTTTTTTGTTTTCCTCTACGATCTCAGTGAAGGATGGATCCCAATTTAAGCTCAACTGATTTTTTCACTTTCCATTCATAAGAAAATGTAGTTTCTCTCTGTGAAAAGTCTAGGTATTATGCTGTGGATCTACACAACCTCGCTCAAAGGTTTGAATCAGGGAATCATGAATATTTATCAAAGGCAGTCGCTGATTGGCCCAGTCTTTCCAAGAACGATGCCGATTGGCGATGCTGGGGTTGGGTCCGAAAGACCTGATGAACTCAAGAAATAAGAAAAAACCTGAAACCTACAATGTCAATAGGGGAATACTGGTGATGGGTCGCTGTGGAAAGGTAGAAGCGATATCTCTAGACAGAGAATGTCTAAAACATGGAATGATTAATTATTTTAAGTCATTCAAATAGAGCCAATCAAGACATTAGCTAGCACCATTTATAGCCAACAATTTAAGAATAATAAATGTTTGCCGCCTCCTCAATTACCTAGCTATTATCTGTCATTATTATAAAAACATTATTAATGATCGGGGTTGTTATTATCGTAACAACGGCAATGATATCCTTTGCACACAATACATGGTAAGGAAATTAAATCTTTGGGTCATATATGTTTTTTTCGACACTGAATCATTTCAAATTTAACTTACAAGTATAAAATTATCATCATCACTATCACCACCACAACCATCATCTTCATCATCAGGCAAGTTTAGTACTCCCTTCATCACTACCTTTATGATAACCATGTTCTGTTCATGTTCTCCGCATTCCTCTTCACATCTTCTGAACGTCTCTTATTGATCATAATAGTCTTCATCATAGTCACCACCACCACCACCATCACCACCTTCATAACCATCAGGCTTGTCAGATTTACAACGGTAAGGGCTGGCCCTATGAGTAAAATGATTTGATTATTCATTACTTCGATTGTTTTAAAATCATAAACTAATGTTTGAAATGGGCTTTATGTAACAAGTGTCTGGAAAAATACTGGAAATCACGAGTCTTGTCCATGTTTCTAGAAATCCATTGTCAACCCCTAATGTATTACTTACAGCTTCATTTGATTAAATGCTAGTCTCAAGTGCTATGATCCACAGCTGAAACCAGTCGTATTAGCATAACACTGTGGTTTAATTTTCATACGCATAATTAGCCATATCTTTAACACTTCCACTGGCACGCAGATTCGATTCACTCTGAACCATCACTGCAACAGCAGTGGATGGAATTCTAGGGTTTTGACAGGGTGAAATCATTGTGCTGAAATGATTTGATGACCCTCAAATGTCTAGCCGCAACAAAGCTGAATACTGGTAGGTTTAAGTGAAAACAGTGGCAAATTACTACACGTTTTACTCATTTTTTTTTTTTACATAGGCGAGATTTTTGTCATGGTTTCCTTAGAAATCTCAAACGTGCTTATATGTTTATGTGTTTTACTTTTGCTTGAAGAAAGCAGGACAAATGTTGACAGTGACCACATAACAGTAAACAGATTAACAACATTTTCGTAATTCAGTGCTTTGATTTGAACTATAATGGTCAGTGTTTCACTTCAGCCAGAGTGAAACAAACCACTGATGGTTGTCAACCACGTGCAAAAGTAAACCAAAAACAATCATACCGATATCCAGCCTATACTCTGGGCAAACCTTGAACTGTTTTAATATCTAATTTACTTCGAAAGTGCAGAACTGTATGTTGTCACTGTACTGCAATTCAGATTCAGACTCCAAGTGGCACCGTGACAGCTCTGTTCTCAATGAGTAACATCTGTGGTGGTTGATTTTAAAACTCATATTTGCAGCTCAGGATGAGATAAGGGGAAAGTGCAATCGTACAGTGGGCCAATACTCCCAGGCATGCTGTCAATGCGTGTAATAGAGCATTGTTTCTGATGGCGGTAGACTATACCACAAACTAATCCAATGCGAGTAGAGGTCCATGCAATAGAATATGTCTGCTTACATCCCCCACACATCAGATGTACAGTCATTTGCAATATGTGGCCTCATCCTTGTCACCACACAAGACAGAAGTGGGTGAATGCTTCTTGCTTTCAGACATGGTGATAGATATTATATGTATTTTTCCCAGTTGGTCTAATAGATAGTCTAGTTCGATTTTCTAACAATCATTCTGATCTTGAAATAATAATAATAATAATAATAATAATAATAACAATAGTAATAATGATAACAACAATAATAATAATGATATTAATAATAAAATGTTATTATTATAGTGCAGAGAACAATATTAGTTATTTCGGTGATTTAATTGTTTACAGACCACTATAAGCTTCCATAACCTACGGCTTGAATAATTTTAAAAATATTTCCAAAGACTCGTCATACCGTTGTCTCTTGTAAGACAAGTTCTCACGTTTCCGATGCCTGACAAAAAGCCCATACAATGGTAAAGCACCAGAGGATAAACGACTATACTGTACCATAGTCTATGTGCTCTGTAGGAAGTGGTTCCTGGAGAATCCCTCTACATTCCATTTTGTATTCGTCTCCCTGTTTTGTCCGTCTGTAAGAGATGAGGCAGGTCTGCAACCCTCTACTATACTGCAGGCTGCAAAATCTCCACATGAATGACAAATTAAACGCAGTTAAATTCCGCCACTGCGGTTATTAACCTAATTACATAACTGAACGCAAAGCAGAACAAGCAACTTCAGAAAGTGATTTGAAAAAGCCACTGCCACCAACATGGTACACGGGTCCACTGTGGAAGGATCACGTTTGACAAATTATGCTGAAAATCATTTTATAAGGGAAATTGTTCTTGAAATTGTCCAATTTTGGGCAATTCGTTTTGAAATTAAACTCAAGGGATTCTTTATCAATAGCCTAGCGAAAATAATAATGGTTTTACAACCAACAATTATCACCGTTCAGAAGGAAATAAAGATGCAACATGGTGCGTTTTGATAACTGTCATTATTGTTTCAAAATTGTGGCATCGAAACACTGAAATGATGTGAGGTAGATGTGAACTGTAGTGTACCAAGTCTAGTCAGCTGAGATGCAAACTGAAGAGGAAAGCCTCAATTCAGAAACAAATGGGCAACTGATCAAATGATAACATCTAATTTATTAAGTTTATATAATTCCAACAGGAAGAAAACATTAAGATGATAGCGTGATTGAATATTTGTGGGTTAGGTTTAGTTGCGATAGTAGGCTATTTAATCTAAATATGAGCCTGTATATAGAGTGCAGCTATATTCTTTCACAGACCACAGTAGGTCCGTTCAGAAAGATATTCAGCCGGCGTGGTCACAGTCAAACACCGTCAGTGGTTTAAGACGTTAAACTAGAAGGTTGTGCTCGGAAACCAAACATGTTATCAAGCTGACATAGCCAAGATAAGAGTAATAGCCGGATGAGTCCTAAAAAAACAAACGTGCGAAGAAGAACATGATGCATCAGTGCTGGGAATAGAACATGTTCTTGTCACGGCTTTATTGCTGATTCGCACTGCAAATGGAGTTCCGATATAATGCCCGGTCTCAATTAAGCACCGTGACCAGAAATTCAACATCCCTGGATGCAATCATGATGTCGCGGAAACCGGCGCTACTAAAAATAAAGCCCCGTACAGGACTCATCAGCGAGAGGACGTTTTAGGGAAGAGGACTCATTAGGAAGGAGAGGCACTATGCCTGAGTATGTTTTAACACCTGCTACACTTCTCAGGGTCAGCGAGCAGCGCAGGGCTGGGAAGAGGATGGGAGGTGATGTGTCAGAGAGTGGGGTTGGGACACGTATAATTTCAGGCCAGAGGTGGAAAACGTTTAAAAAACGTGATGCCAAATTGTATTTCAACAGAAACGCAAAGTTACTGTGATGACTTTGGATAGATGTCAATTTCATAAATCTACCTTTTTGGCAGGTACATCATATTTAAGCCTTTAATGCTTCTAAGAAGAGAGATTCCAGAGTAAATGTGTATTAAGTTCATGTCAATGATTAATTACTTGTATTGAAGGCACTTGCTACTAAGTACAGGGTCCTCCATCCAACCACAGCACACAACTTAATTGGTAATAAAAGTTGATTGATGGGAAAGTATTGGATGATTATTTTTCAGATGGTTTGTTCATTAAAAAGAACACATAGACAAGAGAGAATTCCTACCATGCTGTCATTAACCCATCTGGGTAACGCAGTCCTGCAAATGACTTATTCAGATTACTCCTTAATTACCTTACCTTATTACTGCTCTTATAAAACACCTAGGATGCAGGTGAAAGCAAGTCCTCTGCTGATACACTGACTGTTGTTCTTTGGGACACATACTTTAACATGCACAGTTTACAGCAGTATCTGAATTTTCATTTACTTAAAAAAAAAAGCTTGGTCAAAGCATCACCTAGCAATCGTTACATCAATCTCCCTTTTGCCTCATCTTTTTGGGTCACAGCATCTGTGGGTCAAATGTCACCTTCATGCCGTGTGTTTATTCTCTGCACACTGTGTCGGATGCTTCTAGAAAGAAGTCAAAGGGGCTTCACCATTAATTTAACTGACAGCCCTTTTTAGCACGCAGTTGTCAGCAAAATACTACTCCTATTGGCAAAGTCACAATTGTTAAACAATTGGTTTTCTTTTTTTTTCTGTCATCACTATTTTATCAATACCTTATGCAGCAAACACATTACATCATTTATGGACAAAAGTTGGAAAAGGGGATGCCGACAAAAAAGGATGCTTGGTGTGTCAGTGTGCATTTGGATTAAACAAATAGTTTGTCTCAAATGGCATTCATTTTAAAGCAGCATCAATAACATTGAGAATAACAGCCGTCTGTTTCTTTTGAACCTGTGGTTGCTATTTCATCTGGAAAGTCCAATGCGATGCTATTATACCGTACATTACTGAATGCTTTTAGGTGCTCCTTACTCAGGGCACATGTATCCACTCTTGGGTCTATGGAAATTATATCATATAAGCGGCCAAATTCAACAGGGAGTTTAGATTGGACTAGTTAACACCAACAAATCTGTGACGGATTTGTACCCACTTTCAGCTAATATAATTTGGTCAATGCTTTCTCAGTTAATCAAATCTAGTGAAATGGAGGCAACATAGAGTAGATGCTTTTAAGAGGGTGTGTGTTAAAAAGCAAAACAGTACATTCATACATCTGTTGTGTACCCTTTTTCAGGAAGATTTGCATTATACTGTAATGTGGTATTTTGATGTAAATTAAATAAAGGAAGATTGCTTACACAAGTGATCAAATCAATTGATAATATGCAACTGGTTAGATGCTAGCAATTACACATTTAGTAACACCACACATTTATGTTTACCCTGCCTATAAATAACGACATTGATATATTACTGATGCTGCACATAATTACTATGGAGACCAGAGGGTGGAGAGCTGATCCAGCCTGCAGAAGTGTAATTGATATGTTGCACACGCTGATGATTAAGTCATCTACTCTGGCATATGCCCCAAATTTCTACCCATCATCCCTCTGTGAGGCCACAAAGAAAAAGTAGGGTTTTTTTCTGTGAATAAAAAGATATTTTGATTTTATAATGCAAAGGTTGGAAATGCTACGTTGCTTGTCCTGAAGTGAAAATCCTGAAAAATTTCATATGACAAAAATTCTTTTGATCTATTCATTATTCCAATTTAATGACCTGTTTGGTCATCATCATCTTCCTAAGTGGCTAGAAAGACCAGGGAGGAGTGTTTCTTCTCACCGCTATAGGACCAGTCAGACCAGAGAGCCACACTGGGTTCTGTAATGCAGCATGGATCCAGCTTGTGACACCTCGCCCATCGAAAAACTACCACTTAGGGTCCCCCAGTGACTACTACAGCAGCCAGTCAGAAGACACTGGTGTAGAGCTTATGGTTATAGATAGTGACAAATTACATCACGTTAACCACAGTCATTTTTATTATTATTATTATTATTTTCAGAAATATTATCTATGCATTATGACTGAATACATATTGTTCCTTATAATTCACAGTGATTAAAGTGATGGTTACCATGTAATAAGGTTAACAATGTTGTAGCAGTGATTGGTTTGACTGATAAATGAACATTCCAAAAAATGATAATTTTATGCAATTCATGTGTTTTAATTAATATTTGCAGTATAACAAAGTATTAGATCTTAGAGTTCTCTACCTTCTCTAAATTCAGGCTTAAAAACTGAGCATGCAATATATTTCTTTATTTTTTCTTTAAACAGTAGAAACATATTTATTTGCAAGTTACATCAACGCTGTTCTCACCATTTCAGCATTTGACCTTTTCCTTTGAACGTGCCGATTACCTTGTTTCTTAACATTTTTGCTCATTCTTTTGTTTACGTGTTGTGTTGTGTTGTTTTGTGTACGTTCCTCTTCTAAAGATGCCCTCATATCTGGTATGGATGTGCCACCAAGACACGAAACCCAGATAAAAAAGACAGCATTGAGGGTTGAGGAAGGTTAACAAAGCCCCCTGACTGTCTTTACACCTTGAGAGTGAATGACATGGAATATCCCCAGCAGCCAGTCTCCATATGACAGAAAACCCAAGTTGGGGGCCATTCTGAAATCATCAATCTGTGATGAAATGGTGAGAGTACACCTCTCTCTCAGACTCATTCATCTGTTAGCAGAGACCGCTCATGTCTGCTCACTTGTATTGCTTAGTAGTTGCTTAGTTTAGCTGCAATGTGTATGTCATCAATCCATGCCTGGTTAATGAAGCAGCTTTTGGACAAGCTGATGCCACATGTTTGCACCGACAACGTAAAGTGTACAAATAGACATGCTATTTTGGTTTATACGGTATAGATGCATCCTGGCTTTATGTGAAAGCTGCAATGGTTGTGGCAGTGCAGGTTGCATTTAAAAAATACCAATTCAGACTTTCACTCAAGATACAATAGCAGGTCTAGGCAGTGTGATCATCACAATAAAAAAAAAATGTCCCTCTTATTTCCAAGCATGTGGGGTGCTCTAAAATGAGAGGTGACAGAGTGGCACTTATTTTGTCTCCTTATCTACAGGTATCACTCACCTGATCCTCTGTGCAGAGGTGGTGGCGGTGGCGGCGAGCGGGGCTCTCGGCGTCAGGTGAGAGCCAGGCTGGGCCGCTGGCAGCTGGGCCAGCAGCGGTGTGGAGGGGGAGATGCTCTGACAGCCAGAGCCCCGATCCCTCATTACAGCAGCAGCAGGGGTCAAGGCAAGGAGGCGAGCCTCCCACCTGCCTGAAATTGGCCATAAAAATGACCAATTACTTGAGACTTCAGCACCACCAAAGAGAGAGAGAGAAAAAAAAATGTCCCGTTATATGGTGGTTACTTAATGCATCAACAAAAATGAAGAAACCTGCAGCGAAGGTGTCACCCTTTGTTTTTTGTTTTTTTTTAACCCAGGTTAAGCCAATGGCTCACATCGCTGAAACAAAATTTTGGATCCGCAGCGAATTTAAAAAAAAGCAGCAAATTAAAATCCATGAAAATCATCCCTGAACAAAACCACGTGCCTGTAAACTGCGGCTTCCTCCTTGATTCTAAACAGCTGGATCAGAGATTGTGAGCCACTGATGTGGGCGACGAGAGAAAGCAGAGGGGGAGAAAACAATATATGCCTAACGTGACATGTCTGGGTAAACTATTTATGTTCCAATAATATGCTCCATATTAAAACAATGCGTGATTAAATGGCAGCAAATGCATGCATGGGGTTGAATTAATGGCCTGGTAAATGGGAAACATGCAAATGTCCCAATTAAACAATTTGCTGTGGTGGCCGAGGCTCCGCCAGGTTCAGCTGCAGCCAGGGCCTTGTGAGCAGCGCCCCCTTTGCAGGGCGGCTTTTTCCTTTTTTTTGTGAAGAGTTAAGTCCCCAACAAAGACAGGAAGGAGGTCAGCACTCAGCCGACACCTGAATGTGCTCCCTTTTTTGTGTTCCCCTTGATCCCCACGGTCCGTGCCTGTCATTAGTCTTAATGATGGAAAATTGTCATGTTGATACAAGTCTCCCTCTCTCCTGCTCCTTTTTCCCCCATTCGTATAAGTAGTAGGTGGAAGCTCCATTTATTACAAAGTTCTTTGTGACTAAAAGCCACGGACAGTGCATTTGTGCTGGAGAAGAGAAAAGGGGTTTAGATGCTCTTTCCATAGCTGGGATAATTATTCCCACTGTGACCTTAATGATCCGCACTGTTCCCCCTGCATCTCATCCACGCGCCAGGCCCTCTCTACAGCCCTGTGTCAGGGAATATGAAAAACCCCTATAATGAAACCATTTTGGCTGATAGAAAAAGGGCCACTGAAGCTGCACTTGCTACAAAGACAGCTCAATTATATGAGTAATTGTGATAATTTTCCTTCCATTCACAGCTCTTTCTGAAAGGAAAAAACAGAGATGCTGGAAGGGAAATTACACAGACAATGTAGAGTGTGAAATGGTTGCAGGAAAAAAATGACTAAGAAAGTGTAAGACTATAAATAAATATGTTAATCTGGGCCTTATAAATAAACAATCAAAACGTAACAAACAAAAGCCTGGGGATAAACACACACGTACACACATGTAGACACACGCACACCCACACATACATGCACACACACACAACCTATGAGAACAACCTATGCTGACAAATGACCAGGGGAGAATAATAGCATGATAAAAGTAAATATGCAGCTGTCTGAAAATTAAACCTCTTTCTCCTTTCTATTGACAAATCTCAGCTCCTGCAAATGCACTCCAGTAGTTAGAGATCATTTGTTGCTCTGTGACAGGAAAAGGATAATTACCTCTCTGAGAGAGGCAGGAGAATGACATGCCCTTTAGACTTGGACCTGAAAGCAGAAGCTTGATAGAGGGCTGGAAGAATAATTTTGTGCTTTGCTTTTTTTCTTTATACGGCAGAACATGTTTTGTTTGATGGAACACAAGAACGGCGAGTGCTCTGGAGTGCCTAAAACCCTAGGTGTTCACAAATACAAGGTTCCTATGTCTATCAGCTTTTTGAAAAACTAAATGCCTTAAAATTTCTGTTCCATTATTCTGGCAGATAGGGTAGACAGTGAGATATGCATTAGTTTTTTTTGTTCCCAGTGGGGGTCGGATTAAACATTTCCTCACAGTAGAAAAGACATCCAAGATTCCTCGTGGCAAGCAGGAGCTAGCCTATAATTTCAATCTCTGTGAAAAGGAAAAGACTTTTTGCCTCAGTAATTGTTCCGCATACAGTACATCTATATTCACAGTCTCATTACACTTTTTCCCTTTGTTATTTCACACAGAAAAGCTCAAAAAGGAGCCTCGTGAAAATGGGGGATAAAATGGACACACCCCTATGTATGAAAGACACGAAACATACAGTCTACGTTTATTTATTTTTTCCATCCTAGGAAAGGATATTGCAAAAATATATAGCACATTTTAAAGTAGAACATTAAAGTTGCTTGTGATCCCACATTTCCTGGGGTGACTTCAAATGCATTTGGGTCCAGACTACACCTGGGTGTTGTTCATTTGGAGGATGTTGATGTCGACTGCTCCACCAAACTCCAATTTCTCTTCTTCTCCCCCCCCCCCCCCCAGACAAACCCCCTTAAACTGCTCCCACATGTAGGACTGCTGACCCCATGGGTGCTGCAATCTGGGATAAATCTTTCCAGGCGACGCGAGCAGCATTATAGCCTGGCAGCCTCAAATACTCGTATCAGCCTCAAATGATGAGCCTCTGTCACCAACCATGTCATCAGCCTCATCCCAAACCACCAATATCTTCTGTGCCATTGGGCAGTGTGTGTGTGTGTGTGGCTCGGCCATGCTGACGAGGGGCCCCCCCTTTGGCCCCAACTGACCAGGAGTCCAGTGGCACAAACACGGGGGGCGCAGTGAGAGCAGAGGCTGCTGGGACTGCTCTGATACCTATGCAGCGTTTGTTTCCCCCAGAGGACCCCCCCCCGCTGAGCTCACCCATGGCACCCTCCAGAGCCCGATCTGCATTGTCTCGTCTCCATGGTGATACTCTGGAAATATAGCACGAAGGTTTGCCTGGCGACACAGGGGACTGCAAAGACACCAGATGAATAAAGGAGACAAAAATTAGGGATTTGTTTTGCCTACATTTTCTGCCACATCACAAACGCACCAGTGATAAAAATATACACGACTTTATCAAGGGAGAAGCATCTTTGTGTCTGTGATGCGGTATACATGGTAAGGGTTAATGCAGCCACCACGTGGGTCTGGTATATCAAAAGAAACACAAGGGCTTGGTTTATGCATTAGCAGCTTACCCCTGCGAGGTATTGAGGGTTTGCCTGAGACAAGATAACAGCCTCTGTCACTGTCACAACACAGGAAATATGCTGTAACCCCCAGTGGATATGGCCCAACCCTCTTACCTTCTCCAGTAAGGGCCAGATATGATTGGGCATCACATAGCAGGGTGTCAGGTGGATGCAGCACTCCAAACTTCCCCATTACAACAACCATTGTTTTTCAATCACTGCAAAACCTGCTTCTCCATCTAATGCATTTACTGCCAACACTCTACTTTCAGAGGCTTGTCCATCTCACCAGAGGAGAGAAAAAAAACAGTGGAGAAAAAAAAAAACACACAGTCCAGCCAGAAAGGGTTAAGGTGCCCCCAATGTGTCCAAAGGACCATGAGGCTGTCAGGGCTTTTAATAAATGTAGGGAACACTGCGAGCGAAAAGTGTTGCTGTCTCAATAGAGTGACACAGACAGGCCAAGACTGTCAATGGAGCCCCTAATGACAGAGTAAGATAATGACAGCCCCAGTCAGAATCAGCAGGAAGAGGAAGATCAATCTGCAGCGAGGGAGGAGGGATGAGGGGAAAAGGCGAAGAAGAAAGAGGGACAGAGAGGGAGGAGGAGGAGGAGAAGAGAAAAAACCTTCTATCCTCTGTGTGTTAGCTCATCTCATACATATCTGTCTTGCTGCAGCTGGCCCATGCGGTGGCGAGTAGGCTCTGCATTAAGCGCACAGCGGATCGATAACCATTACAACTTCTCCACAGCCTGACACATAGCAGGGTCGCCGCTGACATCTCTCTCAAGACCCGCATTGATCTTGGCACACTATATTCCTGCCCCCCAGTTTTGTGGCGGGGACCGGGGTCTGGCTGGAATTGAAAAGCGAAGGGGGTGGGTGGGGGTGGGGCAGTGGAGGCAGGATGGAGGGATGGGTGGGTGACTGGGGGGGGGGGGGGGGGGGGGGGTGGTGAGCACGGGGGTTAAAATAGGAGAGGGAGTGACTAACCAGCTGCCGACGCACAAGTAAACAGCACACCCCTCGGCACATTCCTCATTTTCAATCTACTGTTTTTCCTGGCGCTACTGGCGATGCAGAAGCATGGATCAAAGTGAATCAAAGGCGGCCCCAGAGTCCACGCTGTGTATACATGCGGCTGTACGTATGAGTCGGCATGAGAGGGAGAGAAATAGTGAAACCGGCGTCAGTATCGATAGCATCGCTCCTTCGCGGTGGCCGCCTGAAAATGCAGAGCCGTAAAAAACAAAAACATTGGCGGCAATTAAAAAAAGTGGGAGTTTCTGAGAAACAAACTAAAGATAAACACAACACAAGCGGAAAAAACGAGCAGACAACATAAAATTAGCTGCAGTTTGAGTGAAATTTGCTTTAATTGTCCTTGGGGAGGTGAGACTTTATTTTCAGATCAGGTTGTTGAGTTTTATCCCACAAAAACAGGGCAACCATTACCTCTCTCTTAGCCAATCGCATGCCCATGAGAAGGGCTTACTTATATTCTCTCAGTAGTCCAATACACACATCGGTCCACACAAAACAGGCCAGTTTTCTGATGAAACAAAGAACAACATAGATACACAAATGTAAATAGCTGGCCCGTGTTGGCAGTGGATTCAGGCCATTTCAGTGCTAAAACAGCGAAACCTTGGTGAATTGCCCTCTCATTGCACAACACTGCACATGTGTGAAGACCAAGGGCATTTCGGTAAGGTTTCAGTGTTAGCAGTTGATGGTACCCGCTGCAAAAGGACAGAAACACATGAGCCTGCTTATTTCAAACAGCAGCTCTACACATTTGAGGGGAACAGTATTGGCATGATTGAACCATTATCTTCCAGTAAAAAGCCAGTCACTTTACATTCTGTGCACGGCTCTGTGCCACTGACTTCTACATGATGGCAACATAATAAACCATTTAAACCTGTGCTGTTAAATGATTACACAAACTTGCATGCAATTAGTGTCCTTTTGCATTGGCAGTGCAGCTCCACCAAATGAGCGTTATGAACGAGCAGCAGCCTTTCTGGGGAGGCAACTCTATCTGGGATCAATGGAGCGCCCTGGCAATACATATCTGCAAATCAGCACCGCTCAGGACACCGGGAGATCTCCTGTTTCGGCCTTCTTTAAAACCAAACAAAAAAAGCCAGAGAAAAAAAAAAAATCCCGAGGCTTCTCATAACCACACTGGCAGACCATCACTGTTCATGGTTTTGATTCCTGAATTGTGCAGCTATAATTGAGAGAGGGGGGATTCCCAGCCGGAGTCCGATTGTGCGTCTGGAGGGGGGGTGAATGCCTGTCAGGTGTACTGTGACATACCACATTGTTTGGGGAGGTAGCGATTGATTTTGGGAAGCCACAGCAGGAGCAGAGGAGATGGGCATTGGGTCGGATTGCTTCTTGGTGAACAATGATGGTCGGTTTCATCAGTTGTCATGCCAACCCAGCAAAAGAGACGGAGAGAAAAGAGAGAGAGAAAATGAACATAAAGGAAAGAGAATTACATGTAATAATAAGACATTCCTCTGGCTCCTGATATCTTCATATGAAATGTCAAAAGCATGCAAAGACAAACATCCACTGGACCACAGCCTGGCTGTGTTGACGTTGATGTTTATTAAAGGGAAGGTCATTTACATCTGCAGATTTGAGTTTATCCATTTGTTCTATACATAGCGGCGGTGCACTGAGATGATTTTGATGTAAACAATTTGAGGCGCTCCTATGAATAAATACATGCATCTCAGAGCATTCCACGGGAGTGAGTTACTATCCAGACAGATGCAGCTCACTGAGGCCTCTACACAACACTACCCTGTGACAGAATATAGATTTATTGATTTGGTTGGATAAGCAGTTGACCAGTTTCATACAATTATGTTAGGCCGCAGAAAGAGAATGGCAGTTAAGTGGGCATTCATGAACCCTACTGTTTATGCTCAAAATGGTTCTATTTGTCATAACGTCCACAGTCGCTATTGCTCTCACACACACATGAAAGAACACACATACATGCATACAGATAGACTTATACACAGACTCACACTGACATGCCAGACAATATGAGCACAACCTGCACACACACATGCATACCCACAATCATAGGTGCTCTCTCTCTCTCTCTCTCTATCTCACTCACACACACACACACACACACACACACACACACACACACACACACACACACACACACACACACACACACACACACACACACACACACACACACACACAAGCTTGTGGTGGCAAGTAGACTGACAGAACTGCCCCCCCCCCGAATCTGATATTCATCCTTAATTCCAATGTAGTCTACCCGCTCGGATACAATGGCTGTCGTCACATAGTCTGGCCTCATTACGTGCTGAGAGAAGGGGGAGAAAAAGAGATTGTACACGAAGATGAGAACAGGTCTGCAGTCACAATGCACTCATTTAGCTGGCTGTGGAGGTTGGGGGTGTGGGTGGGGGGTGAAGGAAGAGGATGAGAGAGGGGGCTCTGTGGCGCTTTTTTACCCCTGGACGCTGCAGGCCGGCGCTGGACAGCATCAGCAGGAAGAGCCTCCCCGACCCGGGAGAGCAGACACTGGCTGCCTCTGTGGCCCTCATTAGTGCTCCCACCACTGCAGTCAGTGGGCCTGCTGCGGATGATGGCTCCAGCACAACACATCATGCTTACTGTCAGGGATGCTTGAGTGTTTGCCCAGGAAGGAATAAAACAGATGGGAGGTGATGAGGTGATTTCCCCTTTTTTTAATGAAAACTGGCATGTAGTGAGGCCATATGTAGATAGAATAATATGACAGAACATAGTTTACACACTATGGTGGGGGTAAATAACAGTGGTACAAATGGAATTGTTTCTATTTGTGACAGTCTCAGCCTCCCATGTTTAGTTTCAATATAATTCTAAAATCCTATTTTTTTTGTTCTGGAACCCGCACAAAATGCGCATGGAGGGTGTTGCCTCCAAACTACCTGTAGAATACTAGTGCCATTTGAATCCCCCGGGCTGCGGGTGTTGACTTGTGCCTGTTAGCGTGAGGGCAGGGTGTAGCTTTGCAGTTGTTGACAGGTACTGCATGTAGGCTGACTTTTGAAGGGGGGACTGTTGATATCCCCCATGGGGTCATCACCACCACCCACCACAGTAGCCCACGCAAACCAGACAGGGGGAGGGAGCGCACACCAGGAAGTTGGCTAGAGATTTGGGACTTAAGGAGCTAAAGGGAATTCAAATGAACAAATGAAAATTCAAATGTTTTCTTTTCAATTGAGAATCATATAAGGGTACAATGAATGTGTACCATTTTTCAAAGAACATTCATTTCACAACTTCACATAACATAACATGACATGACATGACATGACATGACACGACATAACATAACACAACACAACACAACATACAATGCATCACTGTAAGCACCATTTTTCTATTTTCCCTTCCCGGATTCTTACATGTGCACATGGACATTTTGGCCATACTGTCAACCATGTGCAGTCGGACCATGTGTTCAGATTAAATACATTGTATTAAGGGTGCAGTATTCTACTGCATTTGACTAATTCTAATCCACTGTTACGTCCCTCTACACCCCCACTGGTTTTGCAGTGGCAGTGCAACAGAGGGGATATATGGGATAATTAGCTCGATTGTCCACACCTGGGCAGGTGTGGAAATAAGCCATGCTGTTCGCCCCTTAGAAAGGGGCTTTGCTTTCTCACCATACGTTTCATGCTGGTGTCTTGCATTCACTGTTTTAGCCCTTATTTTTGTTATATAGAAATAAACCATATTTTTGTATACTCTGATGTCTGTCTCTAATGTATGTTGCAGCTCACGAGGCAGGTTGAAACATCCACTTTCACTGAAACTCTTTTTGTCCAATTCAGCAAACTGCTCCTCACAATACCTGTCTGTCCTGTGTGCGTGCTCAAAATACACAGTCCTGGCTCTGTAAATGGGAAACAAATAAAGTGTCTCACCGAACCATACACTATCCCAGCCAACACATTGCTTCAGGACAACAAATGTTAACAACCATTTGTCAGAGGCAAGGATTGTACCTGAATGCATACTGTTCCTTTAAATGCACAGAATTGAAACCTTTATAAGTTTTCAACAGAAATGCATATCCAAACATGGTAAACAACTGTCAAAATAAACACCACCAAACGTGATTCTGATTCTGATTCTGATTCTGAAACCATTGCTCCCAGACCAGCATGTTTACCTTCAACCCATTGGATGCTGTTCAGCAGCTGTGAGCTCCACCATGAGTGTGCACTGTGAGGGGGCTTCATTGTGGTCTTCTGCCTGCAGGCCCTAAGGGCTGGAGAGAGTGCTGGCCCTGTGTGTGGGCCCCTGCCCCGGCCCCGGCCCCGGCCCCTCTTGGCCCCACTCAGCTCCGGTGGAGGCTGTTTCCCAGACAGCAGCTGGAGAGCGTGAGGCAGCAGCAGCGGTGGTGGTGGTGGTGGTGGTGGTTGGAGCTGGCAGGCTTGATAATCAGCAGGGGAGGATGTGGGGAGAGGAGCCCTCAGGGGGTCAGTGAGAGGGGGCTGTGTGTGTGTGGGGGGGTGTCTGTGATCTTACAGGCCCAATCAGACCCAGGAGTGGAGCCCGCAGGGGCCTCGGCCTGTTCAACAGTGCTGCCCCTCTGCTGTGCCGCACCACTCAACATCTTGGACACAGAGCAGGTCTCTCTCTCTCTCCCTCCGTCAGAAGAAGAAGAGGCATGTGTGTGTGTGTGTGAGGGACAGGCCCTGGCCTGGCCGGCACTGACACAGCCCTCAGCGCCTCATCAGAGCCCAATCAGGCCGCCACCAAGCAGCAGCAGGGAGTGTCTCTCCCAGGACAGGCCTAGAGAGCCGTCCACTCAGCCAAGATGAGTACAAATATGGAGCTTACGGCGCGCAGCAGGGAGGCCGGAGCACTGCCTCGCACGTATCCCCACACAGCAGGGAGAGCAGAGAGGGTCCTCAGTGATGTGCATTCACTCAATGACACACACACTCTCTCTCTTACGCACACACACTCCACTGAGAACAAGAGATAAGTGGTTTTTAGATCTGACTTATTTTTAAAGCAACATTCTCATGATAGATAATATCCCTCATTGCCATGAATAAGCTATTTCCCTGACCATGTGTATGTGTGTGTGTGTGAGCAGAGCATCAATCTCAACACACGCGTAGATCTTTTCCGCGGGCACTGAGTAGCGCAGGCACCTGTGGCGGCGGTAAATCAGGCCCCGGTGTGGCCCCCTCGGTGGGGCTCGCACGCGACCGCCTCATCAGGGCCCGCTCCGTCTCGGGCCGTCTGACAAAGGGTCGTGATGGAGAGCGGAGAACCTCTTCCGCCAGGGTGGGGACGGCCAGGCCTGATTACACAGCTGCCTGAACCAGCGGACGGGGCTGCTCCTCTAAGGGGTGCCTGCCCCCCCCCCCCCCCCCCCCCACACACACACACGTGTGTATGCAGCACATACTGTAATATAATTAATATGTACAAAACATACATATGTGCAAAAAAGATAAAACATTTACGGTAATATTTGAATTTCTTCATGTAGCAGACCTTGCCAAACCAAAGCAGACCAAAGTACCCTTGCTCTAACCAGTAAAACAAAACATCCACAACTCACCAGACACATACAAGCACACAAACAAGTATAGTCTGCGTCCTCAAGTTCAAAGCTCGAGGACATAAACAGTCTGACTCACTGGTTCCAGTCAGCGCAAGTTGCTGTTCCCAAACGCTCCGAGTTCGGCCCGGTGAAGTCTCAGTGAAGTCAAAGTGTTGTGTCTGTTTAAACCCACCCAACCATAGCGCCGTGGCTTTCTCTGGCTGTCTTGGGCAATCAGCATGAAATAAAATTGTGTTTTCATTCACAAAAGATGGGGGCCCAAAATGTCCTCTCTCTCTTTTGTGTACATTGGACAGGGGTTAAAGAGTGGCTCTCATGCTCCTGGGAGTGGAGCCTGGGAGAACAATGTGGGAATACAGAGAGGAAACTGCGTGTTTCTTTGTTTCTCTTTCTCTCTCTCTCTTTCTCTCCCTCTCTCTCTCTCTCTCTTTGTCTTTCTACCTCTCTCTTTCTCTTTCTCCCTCTTTTCCTCCCTCTCTCTCTCTCACTCTTTCTCTCCCTCTCTCTTTCTCTCCCTCTCTCTCTCTCTATTGCTCCATTTTTAACATTTCTGCAATGACTCCAGAAAAAAGCTGCATCTTCACAGGCCATTTCACACAGCAACATCATCAATCACTGTAGACAGGCGGGACTGCACCTTCTCCCCAAGTCCTTTGTTTCACATCGTCTGTTTGACCTCGAAAATTCTTACAAGATGAAGACGCACACAATCAAAAGGAATTCTTGGATATTCCTAAAAAAAGACTGAAAGAAAAATACAAGCAAACACTGGATTTTAGAATTTTCATTCTAGTTGCTGTGGTCGGTATTTTTCTTAGACTGTGCTACTCTCATGTGCCTTATATGCTATTTTGGATTACAAAGAATTTCCCTGTCAGACTCTGAAATCAGTGCTATCATACCGGACAAGGGCATATTGTCCTGCATTCACCAGGTCAAATACATGTCATCCAAAGATAATGATGAAACCCACACATTACCTTATTACCACAGCTGGAAAATTGCTACCTTCAAGTAGTAAATGTACTTAATAATTCATAGCATCCTCCATAAAGCTACACATACCATCATTTTCTCATAATGAGGTTCAGTTAAGTGCCGGGAAGAATTTGTGGTCTGTGGTTTGGCAACAGATGTGACTCAGGGACCTGATTGGTCCAGATGAGGCCATAGTAACAGGTAGGATTGGAGAGACTTTTACATATGTAACTGGCCACTTCCTGGTTTAGTTGATGTATTTACTTTTCTGTTATATATAACTCATATGCACAGACATCCTGCACCTGTTCTCATGCACACCTTGAATGGACATTCATTAACACACATTGGATGACTGATCTAGTTTTGATGAGTTATTATCTTGTCTGTGTGTGCAAGTTTGATACGTGATGTTTCAGGTTAGCGAGGCGGGTCGGGAGGTTGGAGGGACCTTTTACTCATTGTTCCATTTTGTTTCTGGAATGAATGTATGAATATTAGGACAACAGCTGAGTTAGGGCAGGAGGTCTCCGTTAAAGACAAATGAGTCACACCACTGGTAGCTGAACTCTTTGAACAACCAGCTGACCAGTGGCATCTCCTATGTGTATGGGGCACACTAGACTGAGGGCCTTACAGGCCCCCTACTCCAACGCTCTGGCCAGACCTTTGGGAAGCTGGAAGAGAGGAGTTTTCCCATGCTGTAACATGCCAGTTAGTTAAAAGTACATGGCTCCATTCCTCTGGAGCTGGAAGCATGCAGTGGGGATGTGATAACCTCCTCCGCACCCTCTCAGCCCCGGGCCCACAGCCCTCCGGAGGATCAGGCACCGGAGAGTAAAGCCGTGGCACAAGAGGCGCTTTGAGGTGGAGACCTTGGAGACAGCCCTGACCCGCTGGCCCCCAGCCTCCAGCACGTGGGGGTTAACCTCTCCGCCAGCCAAGCAAAATACTCAGAGAAGCACGGAATTACCAGGACAGTCAAAGGCCATGCGCAATTTCCCGGCCTATTTACACAGTTGAGAAGCCCCACCAGCAGCCCCAGCCACAACCGCCCATTACAGACCTGCCAAGAATAGACAGAATCAAGATTGCACGGTGATCAAGGTGGTTTCCACATCAAATGCCCACCCTATCTTAGATTTATAAATAATTCCTCAATAGTTTTTTTTTGTAAAAGTTGAAATCATTTAAAATACCATTTAAAATACTTAAAAAGATATATATATGTTGCACAGACAGACCACGTATACAGTATAAATATGAAGTTCTACAGTGAGTACTGCAGGAGAGCACAGACATAGACACAACCATGCATGTGTCCTCTGTGTATCAGGGACAAGGCTGCGTAGCACAGAGTGACGGCTGTGATGGGGCTGGTGAGGTGACTCTAGTTGCCTCTGGATTGCAGGAGAACATGAATAGCTGGTGCAGAGCCATACCTCCTGTCTGAATTTGTGCAGGTTTCCCCTCTGGAGGGGTGGGGATGTGGGGGGACGGGGGGGACGGGGGGTGTGGGGGTGTGGAGGGTGCGTGGGGCCCTCACGGCCCCCCTAACCTGCACAGCTGTTCCCCAGCTCCAGAGCCAGTCCAGATCCCAGGAGCTTCCTCCTGCACCGGGGTGATGAGCGCCCGGGGGGCACAGCACTCTAATAATAACAACATTCAACATGCAGGACTCAGGTCAGGCACGGCGTGACCCTCCCCATCACACAGCTCCGGAGCCTGGACAGGAGCCAGGCCACTGCCCCACCCGCCTCACCCCGCCCCACCCCGCCCCACCCCGCACTCCACTCCTCTCCACTCCACTCCAGCGCGCTGAGGCCATCCAAGGGGGTCCGTGGGTGGCGGAGCCCCTCAGAGGTCTCCCTTTCACTTCCTGCTGCCCTGCGCCCCGTTTCCTCCATCCCACCCCCCCCACCCACCCCCAGGGCTTAAGATTGATCTGTGGCGCATTCGCAGGAGGCCCGCCCCTCGGAGTTGCTTGACGGCTGGGGTCACCTCTGAACTGTTAGGTGTGCGTGGTCAAGGAGGTGGTGTGTGAGACGCTCCCAGCGAGGACACCTGTGGAAGGAAAATAAATAAAGATCAAGTGCACGGTCGTGTAATTGACAATGACAACATGTGGAACTGATCAATGCAATCATTACAAATCTCACTCTCGTTGGGTTTCACACCAGAACACACTGAGAGCAAACAGATGATTAAGAGGGCGGTAATATCAACAGTGCATCGGAGCTCAGAGTTTGGGAGTTGGGGTGGCGGCGAGGGCAGCTGGTGTTACAAAGAGACTTTTCCGAGGTGAGATCATTTCTTATGTTTTAATTGCCTTTATCTGTCATATGGTTTCCTTTCTTATTTTGTAACAGATTATGAAGAAAGAAAACCACCTTCAGTCATTCAAAGAGATTCTTATGTGTACTTATAGTCACGGTGTCTTTACTAACTGTCCATTTCATTTCATTTTGAGAAGGGTCTGTTTTTGAGCCCATCTCTGTCCGTCCATATGCTGCAAATCACTTATCAATCATACTCTGCGAAGCCCTACTGAACACGAGCCCCACAGCAGACTAGCACACTGCAGGCCTGATCTAAAGAGAAGCCAACAGAAACAAGTCATAGTCCACCTCCACAGGAGCTCCAGCAACGAACTGAACAAGCGCCGAAAAAAGACATCGAGTTCAATGCTCAGACCATTCTAATGGCGTGAACCTGTAAGATCTGAGAGGAAGGTAGGTAGGAGTGAACGGTGACATCGGAGGGTTTCGTCTAACTCCAGCTCTCTAAAAGCATGGTTGGAGAGGCCCCCGCCGGCTGGCTGCATCTCGGCGGATCTGCACACAAAAGCCCAGCAGCAGGGGCAGCGTCTCTCCCCCCTCTCGCCTCCTGGGGTCCGCAGGTTCAGACTCTTAATTACCGGCGCTCCGCGGCTCAGCCCGGCCCACATGCGGCTGCCCACTCCAGGCCGGGGCGGAGGGGAAAATGGCTGGTTGGGAGGCTTCCTGCTAAGACACAAAGTGGTAGAGCAGCACTGCCTTTATGGCCTCCTGCGCTAGATGTGAAGCCTTTTCATTCTCCTCTTGGAGAGACACAGGGCCAGAGCCGGCACATATAGGAACAAGGATGGGTTGGACCATCTGACCTCCAGAAAACAGAGAGAGAGAGAGAGAGAGAGAGAAAGAGAGAAAGAGAGAGAGAGAGAGAGAGAGAGAGAGAGAGAGTGTGGGTGAGGAGAGTGTGTGAGAGAGGGACAGAGAGAATGTAAGAGAGATAGAAAAGATTGTGTGGGAGAAAGAGTCCTGTTCTGTTAATAGAAAATAACCACCACACAAGCATTCTGAGGCTGAGCAGGCAGCCCCTTCTGTCCGCGCGGAGCAGTGTGGACAAAGAAAGCCACGTCTCTGAGCGGTAAAAGGACAGACTTCAGCTTTAAAATAACAACCTTGGCTGCAAAGCAAATAACAAAGAAGTGTTTGTTATATCGGAGTGTTTGGAATATAAACACTCTGGGCTTCCACACTCGTCAGGTCCACAAGGTTGAGCAGCCGTGCATTATGGTTTCTCACACACTGCGCACCGGGGGAATACTTGGCCCTAATTAGCACACAGCATCTGGCAAATTTCAGCATGTGTCCTCACAGGCAAATGCAGCATTCCTATTTACTTACTAAGTTTGGATATTCCCTGAAAACAAAGCACGAGCTCAGGAAGCTTCAAAGTAGTTTTGGGGGGAACCTGGAGCGACTATTTCTCTCCCGTCATGAGTGGCACATGGAATTGGCCATCTCTCTTTCAATATTTTTCAGGTCGGGAGTAAGGAATCCCCGAGCCTCAGGATTAGTGAGAGGACTGTGTACTTGTGTTTCGGATTTTTCTGAGGTGTTCGTTTGAGTTCGTGTGTGTGTGTGTGTGTGTTTGTTTGTGTGTGTGTGGGCCTTTGCGCTGTGTCCTCATTGGCTCGCTCTGCCCCCAGTCTCCCCCAACATTCGATATTACTCAGCCCTTCATGGAAAACATTCAGTCAGCCTGCAGTTTGGTTTGCCCCCCCACCCCCACCCCCACCCCCCACCCCAACCCCATCCAGCCCAAGCCAATATCTTAATGGCGTCTTGTGGTTCGGGCTCCAAGTCAAAATCAGCACTTCAAGACATGTGAAAAACAGAATCTGAAGTCAACAGACAGAACTGCCATATTACTGCCATCTTGTGTTATAAGTGGGCCGTATTTACAAACTCAATCAGATGAACGTTTACACATTTACCAGAGTCTCGGGAGATCAGGCTCTCTCAGCCTATTTAAAAAGCAATTTGTTCAAACTTTGGGACGACAGACACGAGGCATGTCACAACACTACTTCAGTTACAGTTACGTGCAACGCAGAGCAGAAAATCCGCTGCTTGATTAGGATTTCAGTTGTGATATACTGTAATGTTCAGAACTAGCCTATTGCAAATGGCACCTAATCAGATTAACAGACCAGTGATGAAAGCTTTGAATCTCATGTTACTAAAGGAAAAAACGAAAATGTTGCAAAGCACCCTGACACAATAAACTACCCCTTTAACTAGTAGACTATCCCTTTATCCCATTTGGTGTGGGGCCTACAGTAGTCTGTGCACAGCCCCTCAGCAAAGATCTTCCACCTGACAAGATTACCCAGCGTCTTCCTGTCTCGCTGGGCCGATGCTATCGCGGCCTGACTCTCCGCAGCCTCCCCTTCCCATAGGCCCTCCAACCAGCACCCCCAACCCACCCCAGTTAGCCCAGCACAAATTAGGACCTAATGTTGCCGTTTTAATTAGAAAACTACATTGCCCATGCTTCTCTACCTCCACCACATGGCTCATTTCAAAGATGAATGCCTCCGCTCAGGCCCAGTCAGTCTTGATGGATCGCTTCACGTCCTCCTAGGCTCTGAATATCATTTCTAATTTTTCAGTCCACACTTCCCGCAGTTGTTTATACGGCCACATGGTGATGTGCGCTTCCTAAGGTAAATTAAAGCCAAATGTAGTCAGTTTCAAAGCATTAGAGGTCACACATGCTCAATCTAATAGCGTCTGGCCATTAGCATTTGTTCAAGTCGATTTAAAAAGTGGAGCGTTAAAACGTTATAAATGAACACAGCAGATGAGGACGACAAAAAGCGTACATATTTCACTGCGCTGCGCTGCTGGGCTGAGACAAAGTCGTCTTTGGAGTCTGAAACTGGATCTTTATCGAGCTGTGATACAGGAAAGGCTTGTTTACATTTTCAGCACTACCTACATACATCACTTGTGACAAAGAATAACAAAGCTTGCAGTGGAACTGTTCAATCACTGTCAATCACTATAACCAAAGCCAATGCACACACCAGTGCTTTGGAAAGCAATGTCACTCTACTTTCAAAACAACATGTTTAAACTGTTATTACAGTGGACTTCCATTGCAAGCCTTATTTAAGATTGTTATTTGTCTACAGATATAAAATATTTTCTTCATAAGTAGGATAATCCAAAAAAATGTGCAACCCACAAATTAAATACCACATTTGTTTTCACCTAATTAACTTACATCTTTAGTACACCTATCATTACTTTTAACCAGCCTTATTTTGGATCAAAGAACACAATTTCAAGAGAATTGTTACATCTTAAATAAATCAGTGTGACACAAATTAAACTCCACTACTAAAAACTGATCCCATTTCTCTCTGGTCTACTTGGAATCCGACAGGTGCCAAACCCTTTGCTGACTAGAGGGCTTAACCACCTGTGTTGACAGTTACTCAAGGGCGAGAGTTAGTGTGATGTTTACAGAGTTTACACAACCGCCGCAGTCTCCAGAGATCTCCTGACGGGGGTATCTGCACTGCCACTTTCACCATGTCCATGCTTAAGTGCACTGCCATATCAGCTTCAGAATCTCCACCGGTCCAACAACAGCAATCAGTCTTTCGCTGGCGCGCGCAATTAAAAGATGTCAAACCTAGTTTCTTGAACAGTGTTTTGGTTCAGCTTGTCAGCGCGTCAAACATTATCTAAAGGAGGCCTCATTCAGAGGAGAAAGGGAAAAGGGCTCCGTTTCAAGGAGGGTGAGTGGGGCCAGTGTCCCCAAGGTATGCGAGGGACCAGGGCCGGCAACAATGGGGCCAGGAACATGATAAGGAACGGAGAGGGGGAGGAGGGGGAGGAGGAGGAGGAGGGAGACGAGGAGGGAGACGAGGAGGAGATGGAATAGGGTGGAGGTGGCGGAGGGGGGTTTTCAACTCTCCTGGGAATCCAGAGACTAAGACGTCGGGATTCCTCGGGTCAGGTATCACGCCGGTGGAACTCCTCCCATGCGGCTGGGCCGGGGTCCAGGCTCCCTGCCTGTCTAAGCCACGGGATGAAAAGGCGCCATCAGGTAACAGTAGCAGAGGATGCCCATGCCAGCGAGTGAAACAGGAGAACCCAGCCCAGGATCGGAGCTTCAAAACCCGGCGGTGGCTATAAGACACCCATGATGAGACCCAATTTGGTTTTAATCTCTCCCCGATCTGCCTCTGTGTTTCAGGCGGGCCCTGCACAGATAAGCAGAGAAGACGGCTATTTACAATCAAATCAAGCGCTGGAAGAGCTATAAAAAGATGCGCCCGCGATGGAGAGATGAAGAATATGCCAGGAGCCTGGAAGGCAAGCCGTGAAAGGCCAAGCGCCGAAACCCCCGTAATTTAACCTCCCTTCCTTCCTTCTTGGCTCCGAACTTTACGTGATGGATGGGCATTTGTCCCCTCTTTAAGGAAGAAAGAACACACACACACACACACACACACACACACACACACACAAACACACACACACACACACACAAAAGGTTCTGTTGGTGTGTCTCCAGTAAATGGCTGAGGACAAGCAGAAAAACAGGACTGGTATGATTTCTATTCTCTCAGGGTCTGAATGGTTGAGTGACTGCAGTGAGAGAGTACCCCACAATAGAGGAGGGCAATATTATAGTTTACAGAAGGGTCTGAGTGATTCTTCTCTAAACACGGTTATTTTCCATCTTCTGAAGACTGTTTTAACACACTTCATGACTGAGGATCAGATCCGCACCCATTGGCGTGTAATACCACAGACCTGTGCCTCACAGCATACACAAACCGGCCACGAGGAGGATTTCACTCATGGCTAACAACAGGTTCCTACCAGGACCAAGCCTGATGACACAAATTTGTGCCAAGTGTGAAATTACAGAGCAGTTTCTCGTGACTGTACTGAATGTAGGGCAACCAATATATATGCACGGTGGTCTGTTTTCCCCCAAAAAGATTATTAGCGTTAACAAACCAAAGAATTCAGCAACACACACACACACACAAATTAAATGCACTCTGAGGACCAATTTGTAAGCACAGGTCTTCCAACTCTAAGGTAGATCACACGACTCCAGCGAAAGGTTGTTGATATTTGAGCTCAACAGCCAATTAATTACCCCCCCCCCCGCCCCAAATGTGTTGATTGGCTAAAATTGTTTATGGCCCGGTCTGAGCAACGTTTGTTTCCTATTTACAGAACCTGGACCGTTAACAAACACCAGTGTTTTTCTTAGCACGTGCTCAAAATGGACAGCTCGAGGAGCAGGAGCAATGTATTAGATTAGAATCCCAGATTGCACCTGAACCTCCTTTAAATACTTAATGATTGGATTAAATGCTTCAGTCCCTCTAGGCCGGAGGAAAACGTCAGTGCTTTGTGCCAAGTACATACAAATTGTTCGAAATTCTGTTAGTAATAGTAATAGTTCTGTGGTAATACTCCACTCACACCTTGTTAAGAGAATCATTCACCAGTACACTTCTGTTTGAATCAACCCTGCTAATTTGATTTGGTTTATAAATTGCAACCTCTAACTTCTTCCCCCATGAGCAGAGCAGCTCCCACGGTCACCAGACATGTGCTGGAACATAGCTACAGCTGCCAATGAGATGAGAAATATCTGCCTCTGCCTGGACTCCTTTGTGCCTTTTGGCTGGCTCCAAAAGAACACTCCATGTTCTTCCTCCTACGGTTGGACTTTTTCTTAAAAAAAACCAACCTCTCATTACCTTTTGTGCTCCTGCACAATACACACACTATTACAAGGGAAAAGAGCAGAAAAGCAAAAGTGCTCAATACTCTTCCATTACAGGGGGTAGTTCCAGTAGATTATCATGAAATGAATTTCAAGAAAAATAAGGAATGAAGAAAAAGCAGTGGATACCTTCCATTGACCGTTCATACGTTACACTTACTAAAGAGCTGTTCCACCATGGAGGAATGACTGTTCATATGCCACACTTACTAAAGAGCTGTTCCACCATGAAGCCAAAGAAGGCGAAGAGGCCAGAGGGACACAAGTGGATTCAATTAATATCAGACATGGTCAAGTATTCTGGGTTCTATGTGCTACATCTGAAGAGGAGGAAAAATGAAAATTAACCCAGACCTTAATTTTTTAACTACAATGTGTAAAAGTACCAGCAGAGATGGTTATTCACCACAATGATCAGTATAAGTGGACTGTGCAATGGCAAAGAGGTTTTAAATTGATAGGCATAACGGTCATTAGCGAAACACTCAACACTGCGCAATCACAAGTTACATTAGCCACAAGAGGGTGCACAAAAAGAAATTGTGATGTAAATTGATTTGGCTAACTATGGCTTACAAAACTAAATGAATGATCGTTCATCAGACAGAACAGATTTTCTTGCCATTGGTATAGACTTGTTTTTCCAGCCCATGCCTACCAATACCAAGAGAAGTTTTGAGGCAGTTATTGGGGTCCAGCCCACTGGCCTTTACGCAGCATCTGCTGGTCAAAGATTAGTCTTGCCATGAGCTTTGCAGAACTGGAAGGTGGGATGAGTTCAAAAGCAGTTACAGGGAGGATCAGAGATCTTTTACACGGCCTTTGGTGTAAGCTCACATGCAGGAGATAAATTGTCTTAACTGAGTTTTAGAATAGCCCTAAAAATGTATTGTGAAAAAAAAAAATACTTCACAGAGCAATGTACAAAACATTTTTTTATTTTCAATATGAAGTGCATCAAAATCTACTCGTCTTCACAAGAGAGGAAAAGAGCTTTACCACATATACTCTGAAAAAGAAATACTTTCTGGTTCTCACATACAAAAAGTACATTGTTTGTTTCTTTTGTTTGATTTATCCTGAGAGGGCTGAGATGTCTATGATGTGTGACTATGGCCTGTAGATGACGTACCAAATCACAGAAATGTCACACAGCAAGTGACGACACGTGGGGACATGGGGAAAGTCCTCTCCCACTGTAGGGAGTAAGTCCACTGCTATACACACACACGGCAGTCATAATCGATAAGTAGAGAACATAAGGTTGCGTATCCGTGTGTGTGTGTGTGTGTGTGTGTGTGTGTGTGTGTGTGTGTGTGTGCTCCAGGTCTGGGGGTGGGGTGGGGTGTGTGAGGCTCAGGCCCGCGCTAGCCGCTCGATGATCCTGCGGTACTCCCCCAGCACGTCCTGGTAGCCTCGCTCCAGCTCCTCGTGCTGCAGCTGGGTGTCCATCTGGCTCACCTGGGACGCCAGCTCCTCTGGCCGCAGACACTTCCTCATTTTGGTCAGCTCCCTCTGGTTTTTCTGCACACACACACACACACACACACACACACACACACACACACACACACAACATTCATTCATGTTGGACTGCAGGGGTGTACAACAAAAAACACCAATGGCCACAGAGGAGAAACCCAAAGAATATGTCCTATAAATGCACTCGTGTTACTAACATCTATAAATGCACCCGTGTCACTAACATCTATAAATGCACCCGTTACTAACATCTATAAATGCACCCGTTACTAACATCTATAAATGCACCCGTGTCACTAACATCTATAAATGCACCCGTTACTAACATCTATAAATGCACCCGTTACTAACATCTATAAATGCACCCGTTACTAACATCTATAAATGCACCCGTTACTAACATCTATAAATGCACCCGTTACTAACATCTATAAATGCACCCGTTACTAACATCTATAAATGCACCCGTTACTAACATCTATAAATGCACCCGTGTTACTAACATCGGGAAACAACAAATGGAAGCCTTCCTTCTGCAGCATTCAGACATCCCTGCATTTCATTACAGCTTTAGGCTGTCCCAGTCTCAGAGAGAGAGAGAAAGAGAGAGAGAGAGAGTGCATGTGTGAGAGAGAGAGAGAGAGAGAGAGAGAGAGAGAGAGAGAGTGCATGTGTGAGAGAGAGAGAGTGTGCATGTGTGAGAGATAAAGACAAAGTGAGAGAGAGAAAGAGAAAAAGGGAGAGAGAAAGAAAAAGAAAGGTGACGTGGGGAACACTGTAATTGAGTCGGCAAGAGTGCTGAAAGGCTCTGGCTACAGACCAAGATTCCTCACTCGTATGTCCCACGGCAGTACATGCAAAACAGCCACACACACACACACACACACACACACACACACACACACACACACACACACACACACACACACACACACACACACACACACACACACACACACACACACACACACACACACACACACACCAAATAGGGAGAAAACCCAGAGCTAGGCGGAAACATGTAATCGCCAACACATTCACAAAGAAAGGGGAGCTCTAGCATCTAACTACTGGCCAAACCTCCCTCAGAGAAAAACCTGCATCTGGACACCAGATCCTCTGCTCCGCTCTCTCAGGCAATTCCTTCTCCATCCAACCACCCCCCAAAATCCCCCTCAACCCCAGATTTTCCCCCTTGCTTTTCAAAATGTGGTTAGGCTGCTGTCAACAATTCTCCACTGGTTAGTGTCGACCTGATCTGTTGCTCTGAAGGAGTCGTCAGAGAAGGACCACATGTTGAATTTTTGGAACTAAAACATTGAAGTTTCTCAAAGAGCACAACTATGTTGCAGAGTGCACCGTTTATACTGAAGACTTTCGAATCAGGTCAATAGCTGCACTGCAGACAAAACAGAGATAATTCAGGACTGCGTAAAAAAAATCTTTAAAACAAAATAATAAGACTGTTTGAGGGAACATGGGCTATTTATAAAAAAAAAAAAAGAGATAAAATATGCTATGTTGTGCAAATAGATACAGGCTAAACTTAACCTGCAACTTCCTCCATACAGCAAGACATCTAATAGCATAACATAAAAACACAACACAAAACAAACAAACAAATGAAAATAACTCCACCAGCACAACTGCACCCAAAGCTAAACGGAACACCATGTTGAGTGGTGCACTGGCAGCAGTGTGGCGAGTGGCTGGGGACTCTGTGCACAGGTTCTCCCCACTGGCAGCATGTACAGGGTGGGCTACGCTACGCTGCGCTGCGCTGTGCTGTGCTGGCAGACAAATTCCTCTCTGTAAATTACTTAGCGCAATGAGATGCAAATCCTAAATAATGGCCTGGGCTTGAATGGGAAACAAGTCCCTTGGTAGCATCCACTGCCTCCTGGTGTGACCCATTGTACAGCATAGACTGAGCCTCAGCTTTCCACCAGGTTTCCTCCTTTTGAGGGGAAAGATGAATAATTTATTTCTTTTAATGAGATAAAAACCACACAGAGCATTTAGCAGCTGTACACGTTTGGAAGCTGCTCGGCTGATGTAGAGGCCAGCTTAAAACAGGGGGCATGATGTCGGATCTGGAAAACCACACACACAGGGGCCTTGACACAACTGAACTATAGAAATCGCATCTGGCATTACCTTACATGGGCTTATATACCTTATATAGGCGCTTTCTGTACGTCAAAAATACACATATCAGGGTTTTCTCAGGGTTTGTTTAAAAGGATTTGTTTCCAACATGCTCTTTTCAGAAACACTCTACAATAACCAAAAACCTTGTGAACATCTTCGAGGCAGTACATAGTGGTGGATGTTTCCGTACCAAGGTTTTGACGGACATGACACTAATAATACAGCTTGTTTGCGTTCAGCTACTAATGTTCCTGTGACCAAACACTACATACCTTGTAGGGTCCAAATAACCGTTTTTTGACCTCCAGTCGATATGCTCTGGCCACCTCCTCATTGCTCATGTCTGTTGCTCGCAAACGCAAGATCTCGTACACCCGCCTAGCGTGTTTCTGATTGAGAAAAGACAAGAGAAAGAAATAGACCGTCACACATTACAACCAGTCTCCATAAACGCTTATGAGCATAAAGTGCTAAAGGTGTGTGAGCGTGTGTGTGTGTGTGTGTGTGTGTAACAGCAGTCTGGATCCACAGTTCAACACTTTTAACTGTGCACATGTTGAGGTGTACAAGAAAGACAGACAGACACACACACCCACACACACACACACACACACACACACACACACACACACACACACAAAATACATTCACTTTATCCTCCCATGTTACGGACATCAGGCTGTGATAATCACCAACAAACAAGAGGGGCCCAGGGGACCTGTGATATAATTGGGACGGCTAAATAGTGCCCTAAGTGTGGAGGCAGAAAATTCCCGCGGATGCCACTTAAAGGTGAATGCACGGGGTGGGCTTCCTGCTCTAATGGCCAGCGCTCCTCAGGAGAGGCCCAAGCATGGGAGTATGATGGCCCAGTGGAGGATGGGGACATGGCAGGGAGAAAAGGCCGTAATAAATAAATAAATAAATAAATCTACTTTTTTTACAGACCTAACAACTTTAGGGCTTTGTTTGCTTTGTTTAGGTGTGTGTGTGTGTGTGTGTGTGTGTTCCCTGCTGTAAACTACCTTGTTTATCTTTAACTTCTCCTGCGCCTCGATGGCCATGTCCTCGCTGAAGCCCAGGGAGATCTTGTCGGCGGAGAAAGACTGCAGCGCTTGGCACAGCTTTACCAGGACAAAGTCTCGCAGCTTCACGTAGTTCTCCGACGGGTCCTCCGCTAAAGGGGGGGGGAGAGAGAAAAACACTCACTGTACTCAGACCATTTAGCACAGCTGAGCTCCCTAGACCGTGCAGAACATCCACATCTTTAACAGAGACGGTTATCAAAGGGAATAAAAAAAAATAGGTAAGGTTTTTCTTTGAAACGCTTTCTTTTGATATACGAGTGAAGACGTGCAAAACCATTCAGCGCTTCAGTCTTGCTGAAGGCTTTTTCGCCTGCGCTGGGTCCTGACGCAAGAAGGGAGCGGAGGGAGGGAAAAAAAATTAATAATTGCCCCATTGTTGAGAGTGTGATTGTGTCAGCATGTGGCAAGCACATTTCTGCTGGAAAAGAGCTCGCAATTTGCATACATCCGACCCCCACTCTGACTCACGTCTGAGAGCTCTGTGGCCAGCGGGGCCGAGGAGGCCCTAATTCTACGGTCAACAACTGCCCCCACCACAGGAAACCTTCAGCCCAACCCCGCACCCAGTTTCAGCCAGAGGGGAGAAAAACATGAACAGACATCTTAGCGAGACCTGGAGTTTGACAATTGCTTCTTAACCATCATGTTAGAGGTGTTTCTTAAAATCATAAAAAAATGATCATGCTTTTCAAATCATGAACAGGACATCCACAACAGGAAAACTACTCTTTAGCTTCCGATCTTCTGTTTAAGCTCAATCACTGTATTTGAAATAGTCTCTATACATCATGTGAAGTTACAGCAAATCATGTTTAGGTTTCTCTGCCCAGACAAAAATCAAGGCCGGAGCTCGCTCTCAAAAAAGTACCTTAAAAACCGAGTTTTTCATCCAAAAGTGGTTTATTGGCTTCACCAGACAAGAAAACCTAAAGTACAAGTGCAAACGTTTCGGGTGACCCCATCCTCAGTGCAAAGGTTTCTCTGCCCTTCATAACAGTTTACTCTTCTATCTAAATAGTGATGGCTGCCCATCTTAAAATGCCATTGCTGGTCATCTACTCAGCTATTCAAGCATGAATGAAACGAAACGAAACGAAACGAAACGAAACTCTTTTATCAGTGGTTGCTCAGTAGATGTATTCCCTGGGAGCCAACATACTAATGACACTGTGCACCTGTACTGCAAGATGCTAAATGAATAAAAAGCGGAAATAGAGGTCGTTTTCTCTTGACTATGAGCCAGTCTTTTAAAACTTGCATGCACATGCACAATCAACGCGCACAAGTTTGATGTTGCGTGGACCATCCTAGTGACATTATTTGAATCACGCACGGACCTAAACGTGGCCACGTCCATGGAAGCATACTTCCCCCTTTACCCACACACACACACACACACACACACGTACACACACACACACACACACACCACCCACCTGTGATGTCCTGCACTTTTGGGGAGTTGCAATAAAACCTGTGCACAGTCTCCAGCAGCTGGGCTCCATGGCCCTCTCCTTGGAATGGGGGTAGGATCAGCATTTGGCTGTTCAGAGAGGACACACACACACACACACACACACACACAAAGACATGAAAGAGCAGCCTTTCTGACCTCTGCTCCAGAGCACCGGTCCACTAACTCCAGCACTGATGGGACACACTTCTCTTGAGCTGGGTACTCTAACAGCTTCATAGTGGCCCTGCACTAAACATCAGGGTGCAAAGGAAAGGAGAAGACAAGAGAAGCGAGGCCCATCAGGTCACATTTCCCAGTGTCTGCTTAGTCATAGACATCAAGCAGAAAGAGATGGAAATATTTTTCACAGCGCAAAGCTGATGACCAGTTTGCTTTCATCCCTCCCAAGTGTGTGTGTGGCTGTGTGCTGACACACTGTGGGGCAAAGCTATTCAATTATCATCAAAGGCCACACTCAATTCATTTGTCTGGAGCAGACTTAATGAAAAGTTACAATTGCATGCCTATCAAAGGATCCTAGACATTGCAAAAAAAAAAAAAACAAAAAAAACAATACTACTTGTTTTATTATTTTTGTAAAAAGATGTTGATTACTTTATCATCATTGCCGTGACAAAATGAGCCTGGTTTATTGGACATATAAGACGGTAATTTGGAACATTTCAGGACAAGGAAGACAGAAATGTATAATTTACTCTTGCCTTTCTCCCTTTTACGGCACAAAAGAAAAAAGGCACGTGCTTCCCTGGCAATTACCTTACACGTGGTCGGGTTTTGTCTGGGTACACGTAGTAATTATAAACTGTCATGTAGCCAACAGTCGCGAAGAGAGTCTCCCCGTCCTTATTGTACTTCTCAAATCTGCAGATGAAACACACAAGCAAAGCAGGTCAATTACAGGCACACTGCCCATGTGGAGTCCATTTTACCCCCCCTTCCCATTCTACTGCCCCTGGTTTCCAGTGTCAGCATGCTGCAAGCTTGCAGACCCAATTGGTACACCTGCTATGGGCTGAATGCATTATGCACTTAATTGGAGCACTGCAACTTAGGGTAGGAGGAGGGGGGGGGGGATGAGGAGGGGAGGAAGGGGGTGGGGGTGTCTAGCCTCTCCAAATCACTTCAGTCCATTTGTCCATTGTCAGGATTAATAGGTGCCAAGCAAAAGAAAACACTAGCAGAGGCTCTTTTTACTGTTCGAGATTCCATTCAGCGTTTCAAAAGACAACAGTATTCAATTCAGCTCGCGGCCCGCCACAAAAATGGGGCAAAAAATGAAAAGTGGCTCGGGCACAAAAGGGGGGTGCTCTCGGCAGATCAACAATTCACCTCTAAGCGGAGGAGGGGGAGGGATAATTAAAGCGACCTGGTAATTGGGCACTAGCGCCACAAAGAGAGCCACTGGGCTCTGTCCAGGGAATGTGGGGGGTGGCAGTGGGAGGGGGCATTGGGGGTGGGGGGGTGACTGGCCAGGAGGAGACACTCACACCAGGAAGAAGTCCCAGCGGTCATCATCCACGTCGATGAAGCTGGCCGTCTCGATGAACCACATGAGGAAGGTCTGCAGCCGCCCGTGGTACTCGCGGAACCCAGAGCTGGCCAGTTCCACCTGAGGGGCAAGGCCACACACGGAGACACACAGTGTCCATTAACATTAGCAGGAAACATAATGGGGAGCACAATGGGATGGCCCCTTTCAAATGAGTTGTGACTTAACTTATGTAGTTGCTGGAAACACCATCCTCAATATAACCAACAGAAATATACTACAACAGTAGGCTTTTAGAAGCAACCAAAACTCAATGCCAAGAGCCTTCTGTGCCGGGTCTGGTGAATATCACTTCAGACTTTTTTTTAACACATCAGGCAACCAGTACTACTCTGCAAACCAGTGGATCTCCAACCTACTGTCCAGATACTGAGTGCAGTCTATCATAAAACAGACATAATTGTGTCTGTCCGTCATACATTAAAACAAGACATTGTTTCTTACACCATCGAATCCTACATCCATACGGCTGAGAATACTTTTTGCATGTGCCACAAAGAAGTAAAAGAAAAGTAATAATGTCGGCATGAGCGATGGTGCACAGGTGGTTGTGCTTTCCAGTGTGATAGGGAATGCAATAATGAAAAAGAAAGTCTAAATGGTAAGAATTACAAAAGGAATCCAAATTTTTGGAAACCAAATGAAAATAGTGAGCCGCTTTCAAATGTGGCTTCCATGATATAAAATGACCACCTATATTGTATTATTACATTATAAAAAACATGTGGTCTGGCTTGACTGATTTAGTTACTAGCTGATTGCAGCCCAGCAGATGAAAAGGTTGAGAACTGCTACAAGCCATTCCAACACATTTGTGTTATTACATTAACACTGAACTAGGTGGCTGGTAGGCCTTATTCAATTCCGATGTATTTGAATAGCACATTTGTGACACACGTCATGGATCTGATAGGTGAGTCATACTTTATGGATCTGATATGTGATTCATACTTTATGGATCTGATATGTGATGTCCTCTCCAGCCTCCTCATTGTGGATGCTGTATGTGTGGATCAGGTTGCCAAATGGCTTAAAGTTGGCCTCCTTCTCCAGCAGCGAGATGAAGTCGTCCGTATTACCGCAGAATCCCTGCGGGATGATTTCACGGATCTTTCCCTCCACGTCATCCGGCTAGGAACACACAAGAACACAGACTCACGTAAGCAGGTTTTTCTTACAAAGTTTCTTCCCTTGAGATGCTAGATCAGTTCCAATAAGAACACTATAAAACTACTTTGACTTGGGGTGATCATTTGAAGGAAGGGTTCTGACAGCACCAATATGTATTAGTGGGTCATCAGCACCCATGGCCTAGGCACAACGATGGCAATAAAGGATTCTAAACAAACCTTTAAGGCTATGCCAAGACCTTCTGCTGAATATCCCATGGCACCCGGTGCCAAGAACCACCCTTAAAGATAATTAACACAATAGGGCTAATCATGGGCACTTGTTTAACAAGAGAAGAGGGCCAAAAAAAAGACAGACACAGTAAATTCAAAGCTGCACAAGGTTCCATGAGCATCTTTATAAAGAGCAAAGAATCAATGTAGCAATCAGGCCGCCTGGAAGGGAGAGACCGGCACAACTTCTGCACCACGACTAACCACGGCCGCACATGCAATCACAAAGGAGACGTAACAGAATATGTTACCATTGTTCGGTCATTAAGGTGTACTTCAGGCCCTGATTGACACAGAGCACGTGGAATTAAACTGAAAGAATACATATTTTTGTGGGGCAGAAAGGAAGGCCATTAGGCAATTAAGACTGTCAGCTGAGGAGAGACGGAGGCCACCCTCCCCCTTCTCCCCTTGCTGAAAGACCACTTAATTCAATACATTTACTACTTATCTTAAACCATGAATATTTGATGAAGTCCCCCCACAATAATGCATTTCTACTTCTCACTGGGCAATAAAATTTAATGAATTGATCTCAACTTAACAAAACCCCGGGCATCAATAATAGCCTCCTCTCCACTAATCCTGGGGAGTGAACTCAATCAAATGAATCTGCCCCCGCGATTCAAAGAGACGTGCGGACAATGGACACCCTCCCCCCGCCCGAGCCTCGTCCCCCACCACACCCTTTGAATGTTTTTACCCAGCAGAATGTGCGGTGAGTTCAGCTGTAATGTTTGCATTGTATCCATTTCCAGCGGGATTGACATGAGAACACTTTGTATTAACTTGCTAAGCAGCCCTTTCACACCATTTACATGCGTGATAGGCAGCAGTTTTGTGCCCAGACCCTTGCTGCTCGCCATTCAAAACAGGGAAATGAAGAAGGCCTGAACAAAATGCCCCACAAAAGGGGCTAGTGCAACACGCCGCTAATTCCCCTCCTTTCAGACATCAGCTAATATCCAACTGGAAGTGATGCACCTGCAGCTGAATGCCACTTCACCATTGTAATTGTTCAACTGCATGGCAGAGGGATAAGGGATGTACATAAAAGGCCAAGGACAAACATGTCATATTGCTCGAGATCTGTCCTATATGCCATGTACAAATTGCACAATCTTCCCACAAAGGGGGGCATTATTCCAAGATGATATTAGCTCACAATGCACCTTCAGAGGGCTTTGTGTCCATGTTGGAATGGGATATTATCTGTAGTAGGGGCGCAGACAATGGCAGTTTTAAATGCTGAACACAAAGCTTGTTTGATTTAAACAAAGATCTGTTTAAAAATTCATGGAAAAGCCTAAGCCCTGCTAATTCAGCGCTTTGATTTCGTTCTTGTCTTAACTAGTTTCGTTGTTTTGGACCATTATGCCATTTTGACTGTCATTCTCCTAGCCATTTACTTTTCATCAGTTAATTTGTTATATTTGTTTGGACCACTGTGATATGTTGGATGCAACCGTTAATAATTTTTTTTTTATTTCTAATGGTCAGTGACAATAATGTCTAATACACAAAAGTTCCAACTCAAAGACTCAGGGAACCATAAAAATAGCAACATGGTAAAACAAAATCGGTGAGAAACCCCAGCTTTACTTTGTTGCGCTCTCTCCACCTGTCTGATGCCCTCTTCTGTTTCATGAGAGTATCTGAACCCTCAGTATGGGGGGGGGAGGAGGAGGCGAGAGCAGGGTAGAGAGGAGGGGGAGGCGGGTGCAAACCCTCTGTGTTCACCCCAGGCCACCAGGGCTGGGTCCTGCCTGCATGTTTACCGGGTGCTCTGAGTGGTGCTGATCTCTGACTGCAGCCTCCCCTCACAGAGGCAGCTGCAGATTGAACTCTGGCCAGCCAAACCCCCCCTTCAGCAAACGCATTTCATCAGCTGTACCACAGCCAGGCAACATGAACACAACATATACACACACACACACCTGCATGTATATGCATATTCACACATGACTGCTCACACATACACACATCACTTTGAGGACTGATCTGCAGGTGAATTTGCACCGGGTAACTATGTGCTGTGTGGTAAGCACTCTGGACACTGAAGGCTTCAATGAGCACAAAACACGTAATTAAACAAACTATTTAAGGACAATCACATTTATACAAACAGTCTGCAGCACATATACTGCTTTCGTGTGTTTTCTACATCTCTCCGCACTGTGAGAAAAGAAAGTGATAGAAGCGTGCAGATTATAATATAAGTTATAATGATATGATACCACAATGGATGGATTTAATACAAAAGTGCAAAGCTTTTACGTTTTTTGGATGCCATGGCTGTACCTTTGAAACTGGGCTTGATCGGAGCAATGACTAAAAGGATTTTTAACTATACCAGTAGTGCCTCTAGTGTTAGTTCTACATGAGGCAAAACACAGTTCACAGACACAGCTCATTCCCCAACCTACTACTTCATAGGAAAACCATATTTAAAGCATTTGGATTAGACGTATTACCTCAACACATTCAAATTTCTCTGTGACCTTTGAGGAGTATTTAACTTTGAAGAGCGTTGTCAAGCTGCCGGCACTGTAGTATAGTTGAATCTGAAGTCCTTTGTACCCAAAAGCCACCTCGCTGTGGGGGAAAAAATTTAAATAAATAAAAAGAGTACTTGGTCTGTATCGTCTGTATTGTATATTCTACTTGAGGCAATTGGTTATATTTGCAATTATATAACAGTCACGTTCCACTATTGTGTTTAGAACAAAAGGCAGCACACATTAGAATCCTAAGGATTAACACAGGCCATGAGCCTGCAGCCATCTTTACCAAAGGCATAATAATGTTAAACATTACCCCTCCAATATTTAGAGGCCAGCTTAATAAATCTCTGTCTTGTTTGGATGACACAGACAAATCACGAAAAGTGTGATTCATGAACCACTGAAGGAACGCCTGTTGAACAGCAATATATTTATTAGAGTTGCAAAATTTCAGGAATATTCAAAGTTTGAAACTTTCCATGGGAATTTTGTTTGTTCCTGTGGTCACCTGTTTGCGTTGTCAATCGATAATGGATTGATTTCGAAGAGGACTTCGGACTTTCATTTGATCATGTCGGGTTGCAAACTCCCTTACAGCGTGTGCTGCATTCCATACATCTTTAAAATAGAGTTTTGAATGATGTTTTTATTGCTCAGCCTTTAATTTGCAGTCGGCCAACTCACGCTTTTTTTGATGGACCCCAACACTCGAGTAATCGAGGTGATGGTGTACTTTTGTGTGGACATACATACATCCTACTCTCACTGCCGTAAAAAGTTAGCCTACTGTATACAAATAAACTTGGTATTAAAATGACCATGGCTTCAGTGTAACAAGTAATCAATATGCTAGGTAATGTCAAAGGCTTTCAAAAATAACAGAAAGTCATAGGTTAACGTTTCTGGCCGACAATGTTCCCAACTAGCTGAATCTAGGGTCCAGCTGAGCTAGGCTTGCTTAGTCTTGTTTTCAACTACATTTAAGTTCCCTTTTATAGGCTAACTTTTTAACAAAAAAATGACAAAATTGTCAAAATTCCTGAACTTGATTTCCCATGGAAAGTTTCCAGAAAGTTTCCGTAAATGTTCCGCCCCTTTGCAACCCTAATATTTATCCAAGAACTCACTCATCTCCATAAAGTTGGTGGCTGTATTCGGGATGGAATGATGTGCCTTCGTCATCTACATCCTCTGGAAACCGAACTAAATGACAAAACATTGAACACTTAACAGACCTAAAATCATCAGAAGAGGAATAGTAATGTCATCACATGCTTCAGATATGACTTCTACAACAAAATAACAAATTAATATTGTAGCTAGTCGAATCCACAGACCAAAGAGTTGCATTTGAATTATTGTGTGGGGGCATTCATCACCAGTTACCTAGCTTCAAACATATTGCCTCGTTGGTATCACACTTGTACTCCGCCAACTTCTTTTCCATTGCGTTCACACCTGTGGAATGGTATTAACATGTCCTTAAAAAAACAAAGAACTGAAACTTCAAGTTCAAATCAAACTCAGTTCAACTCGTAAACCAGAATAGTGTTGTTAGCTACCTAGCTAGTTTAGCCTAGAGCTGACCCATGCAGTTACGACAATACAGTAACTAGCGAGTAAGCTACATTGCCAGCTAACATTGCTTAAGCACAGCTGTCAGAAAGTACGACTTGTCCATGGAGTCCAAACTAATAAAACGATTATGTACAGCTAAGAAGTTAACCTACCTCTAGTCGCACGCAATGGTGTTTAACATCGGATTCTCTTGACAAATTAAATGTGAGGGCAATATAGCCAAGGCTAATATTAAATAACGAAACACTACACAGCTGCTGAACGCCACATTAGCTGATAGCAAATGTTAACATCAGCAATCTCACTCACGAAGCAGATATTATTTGCTGGACCATATAAAAGGTGGTAAACCTGACAGCGTAATTTGACAGAGCTCAGTTAAGGGTTCCTAATGTATGGTCAATCCAGCGAATTCAAGTGCTACTAAGGCGAATAGCTAGTTGCAACAGTGGTGGCTATGCTACATACAATATCATGCTAGCTTGAAGAATAACAACGCAGCCCGCTTAAACAACTCTGGGGAGTAACCTACTGTAAGCATAAAACGTAACGTACTCTTCTAGAATAGTTGGAGCAAACACACACACAATACTGGCATTGCCAATAACTGTCAGTGATATAATACCCAGACTTACCCGCCATTTCTTTCCACAACACCAACACAGCGCGTCGTTCCACGGTGCCCGCGAAATGCAAAGACACTTCCTGTTTACCCACGTGTTTCCGTCGTGTCTACGTCAGCGGCAATAGAAATCGTAAACTTAACGATGTCTTTCCTGATTTTTAAAAATGTATTATTAAAAACTTTACCGTAAAATGCAGTGACGTTTCTTTGAATGTTAAAAGTCATCATACATACTCGCTTTTAAGAGGAAAATAATGTATGTTTAAATAATTAGTGCTTGGGAATATAAAGACCAGATAGGCCTACACTCCCAAATCAGCTGAAAAAAACCCCCAATGTAATTGTCTTAAAACCCTCATGCATCATTATTATTTTTTCTATGAACAGTGGCTATGGGTGCTCAGTAGCCTCATCTTGCTATTTTGTAGGCTAATGTGATTACCATTCAAGTGACACATTTCAAAATGTCATGGCATAGCCAAATAGGAAGGACTATGTTTCATATGTGGTTATTTATGGCGATGTTTCTGTTACAGTGCTTTAGTTATTTGATAAATGTATCGCATGGACAAATCTGGATTGCTGAATTTGGATTAAACCATGAATTATCAAAACATAAAATGTGCACCAAATAACAGAGCAAAAATCTTTTTCTAATGTATGATTACAAAAAAATGTTTCACGAGAGTGTTGTTGCCAATTTACCGAAGCTATAAATAAAAACATTTGAACTGGACCATTTTTTGAAGTTGTGGATTACAGTAGAGTGAGAGCTCAATGAAGATAAGTGACCTTTCTGATGGAGAGTACCATAGCTGAACGCTGAACTGTGGTAATGCTGTGCTATTATCCCTGCCATCATGATTCTACCCTCTAGAAGCTGGGAAGAGTGACCTACAGCAATGTTTAAGTCACTGTAATTTCACCCCTCTTCTCTGACAGCACTAGATTATCCCCTTTCAAACACAAGGCCACCCTCTCGAGAAATGCAGGTCGCACATCGGCATGGAGGGAATATGTGGTTTGATCTCTGACCTATAGGGATAGCCTTCCTGACCAGACACAAATAGCAATACATTTCTTATTTTCAGTGCAGTCATTTAGACTATACATTGTCTTATTTTCTTGGTATGGTTGTAAGATTTTCTTGTTTGACATCTGTTGTTTGTTGTTAACAATAAAAAGTAATTGCTTGACCTTCTGTGACCTTAATAATGAGTCTAGCTTTTCCCCCCTGTTGTTGGGAGGCTGTTCTTCCCAATATGGCTTGCACTTTGATTATTTGTTTTTGGTTATAATGTATTTGCTTATATTAGATTTCATAGGGCCAAAACTCTAAACAAATGTTAGAAATGGTCTGAAATTGACAGAATGTATAAAATGTACGGGGACATTTTCTTTTTTACAACAGTAATATGTTTACATATATCACAGTTGAAACAGTTTTGACAAGAGCTCAAAAGTCTGACAAGATTTACTGCCCATCTCCAAAAAATACAAGCATTGGACGGTGTAAATGTTATGACTGTTGCTCGAAGTTGGCAGCACCCACCAGTTGTTCTCAATTGCCCAGCGCCTGCGCCACTGTCAAAGTGACGTCACACCCAGCATGGCGGTCAAGGTGACTCTGTCAATATTGCGCTTATCTGATAGTGCTATAACCGTTATTTACACAGTTTGTCACGTTTGAAGTAGTACAGAATGGCGTTATTTTGTGAGGCTTCAGTGAACTGGATTTATGACGTCCTCTGTCCCGGCTCCTCAGAGCATCCTTGCATACAACCGGCTTATCGGTCGGCCTTGAGGAGGGAAAGGAGACCAAAGTCTATTTTGTCAGTGTCAGACCGTGGACTACTCGATTCACTTAAAAAATAATCCGTGATCTCCTAGGCTCTTCGTAAACTACCTGCAAGTGCATAGGCTATTCGACCAGGGATGCTCGTGTCGTTCTGTTTCTGTAGCCTATCGATTCAGAAACCCGACAGGCTACAGTCATTTTCTGCAAGAGTAACCCGCTGTCATGATATTAAGCGACTACTTATCCACCGCGGACGAATTATAAAATGCAGTTATAGGCTAGGCTATTTGTCGTTAATTTGTTTTACGAATGTGAGCATGGAATGGGCTATGTTTTAGGAATTGGAATTGACATTGAACTTGATCTGTTTATTTCCAGGTGCAGTCCACTAAAAGAGCCGACCCTCATGAATTGAAGGAAATATTTTTAAAGGTAATCGATCAATTATTGTTTTACACATTTCACAACCCAATGACAACAATGCTGTATTTCCCAGTTCAATGTGCCTACCCTGTAGATAATTAAAATGTAAGCAGTCCTACGATGCATTTTCAATATTATTTGCCTGATTGCTGTGTCCCATAAGGAATGCTAGCAGAAAACTTAGCAGTGAGTAGTAGTATGTAACCTACAGCTCGTACTCTCTCTAGTGCCTCTCTTGAGAACTAGTCTCACAAGATAGTCCTGCATGAAATGCTTTGATTCACGAGTGCTCTGCCGGTGTTTTCTAGCTTGGTTAAGTGTGTTGAATGTCTAAAACGGGTCACACACTCATACACAAAAGACATGTAGGAAATGTTACTTTTGTGGTTGATAGCTACAGCAAATAAGCCTGTAACCTGACACTGATTCATTGCATACGGTGCAGCAGCACTGTGTCCCTTTGCACTTTCCTTAGAAGCAAGTGCACACTGAGACTGGTGTCCAGTGCACGCCACAAAAGGTCACATGCATTCTTAAACTAATTCTGGATACCCTTTACCCAGGCATCTCTCCTCGCATGACTTCCCTTAGAGTTTGACAGTTGCTTGGTCTTCTATTATCTCAGTGAGATGTTGTGTGATGCAGAGAATGATGAGATACACCTTCCTGAGTAGAGAAATAGGGAATGATCCGCCTTATAGCGGTGACAGCCTGAAGTGTCGCAGCTTTGTATCTTGAAGACTGTTCAAAACAAGCCCTGTAGAGGTACTGCTTGACAGTGGACTCTTAATCTCCAGACAGTGATTGTAAGAAGCTGTAATGGAAAGAATTATGAATGCAATATGGCTGTAGAGCCCACTGAATAACTGAGGCTGGATGATAAAGCCCTGTTTCAAGCAACAACACATACTGCATGCTTTGTTTATGTGATGAAATGTTCTAGCCCATGCTATAGCTAAACTGAACTTAACAAGAATCAATCAATTGAAATGTGTACATAGACTGTAATGCATGGGTTAATATATGGTATTTACCAGAAGGGCTCTATGTACATGTAGTCAGAATAGCTTTTCTGCCTCACTTGTTTTTTTTTCGCCGTGTGTGTTTGTAGCAATCACCTCTCGAGGCTGTAACATGATTCTGCTAAATCTGCCAGCTTATGCTGTCAGGCACCAGTGCAGTTGCAGCGTACAGTATGCCATGTTAAACTTTAGAGTTTCTCTTTGGTGAACCTATTAAACTCTACACTATTATTAACTCATATCTTTAAGAGACTGTTTGTCCGGCCAGCCAGTGGAGTAGAGAAGTTTGAGAAGTCCTGGCTATCCATGTCATAATTTATATAAACTCCATGTCTTTCAAATGTCCTCTACCTGCTTCTGTTTTTCTACCCTCAGCAAGTCTGTCTCTGTTTATGGAGTATACAGTTGGTCACGCATACATCTGATCCTCTGCGCTTTGCAGAAATGATACAGTCAAAACTAGGAATACACATTCATTTTTTGCTTCAAAGTGGAATCTCAGGGAAGAGCATAGCATTATCCAGAAGTAATTCTGTGTTTGTATGTTTTCAGGGAAACAAAAATCAATGCTATTGATGTTCCCACAAATGGAATAAAAAAACACAGTAAAGAGACTGTATGGAGACATTATTTTCGGTAGAAAGTGTAGTGTTCTCATGTAATAGTTACTGGAGCATTAACACAAAAGACAGAATGCTGTTGATTCGACCCCGGAGTACCATGAAATGTGCATTTGCCTTTCTGACACACAATTTTCTCCTGTTTGTAGAGAATGTCAGTTATGGAAGAGAAATATACTTAGGAAGAAGAAATGCAAATTGTCTAACATTGGAGGGAGATATGTTGTTCTTCTTTCAGTGATTTGTTAGAAAGCTATATAAAAGGACATAACAATACAATAATGGATATGTGAGCATCCAGGATGCAGTTGTTGAGTTATTGGTATTCAGAGCATTTCTCCCATTCTTTAACATGAGTATAATCAAGACAAAAGCCTACCTTTGCTTGTCAACATGATGAATCCTGACCGAACTCTGAAGTATTCATGTATACGCATAAAGCATTATCACTTCTGCATGCATACTGAGTGAAACCATACTGTTACATGCATACTGAGTGAAACCATACTGTTACATGCATACTGTATGACTGCTCTTGTCTTCCACCCCCAGCATGCCAGTGTCACGGAGTCAGATGGGGAGCAGTACATGACCCCTGGTGATTTTGTGCAGAAGTATTTGGGCCTGCACACTCTGCCAAACCACAACCCTGATACGGTGAAGCTGATCGCCGGAGTGGCTGACACCACCAAGGATGGGTACGTCATGGGGCCAGGGTGTGTGCTGGATTGGTGAAAAGAGGCAGGAATAGCCTACTCCAGGGTGGCCTACTCAGGCCGCTGTGTGCTGCTCGGTCCTCTAGATACCCTAGAGCAAATTATCTCTGGATGTTTGTCTCTGTTGAAAATATCTGACTGTGTCCATACAGCTGGAGTTGTGAATGATTTCATGGAGTTTTGTTGCAAAACTTGTCGGTCAATTTACCAAAATGAGGCATAATTGCTGCTTGGAGGTGGAAAATCAGGGGTAAATTCAGTTATCCCTGTTAACAACCATAGTATAAAGAACAATAATTGTGTATTAATAACTCATGAAAATGTTCAAGGATTACTCAGTTTCTCCATTGTATCTTTGCTGTAGGTTCTAGTTTCAGTTGAGTTAAGCTGTTAAAACTGTTAAAAGTAATGGAAGGGTTTTTACGCCCATGTTCTTGGCAATAAAATGGAGCCTTACACAAAGACATGTCGTTTCAGATAGTACTCTTTCTTTCTCGTCCAAACAGACTGATCTCTTTTCAGGAGTTTCTGGCCTTTGAATCCATTCTGTGTGTCCCGGATGCCCTTTTTATAGTTGCGTTTCAGTTATTTGACAAGACTGGCACAGGGGATATCTCCTTTGGTATGTATATGGAGCCCAGAACAGATGAGCTATGCTGTCTTCCAGCTGTGTGTGCATGATTTGTCTAGGAATTAATTGGTAGATATTTTTTGCAATTTCCAATTTTTCATTTGAAAACAATTCTCACCGTTCGCAATTACCCATTTTTCCATGTGAAACTAATTCTCACTATGTGTAGTCCACTAACATTCATGCCTAGCTAATTGTAGCCGAAGAAAATGGTGAATGCCACAGCATGTTCTGAAACAAACGTTGGTCTTTGGCTGGTTGCTGATTTCGTTGCAGTGGGAATGGTGTTTTAGTATTGCTGAGTGTGGGTATGGCGTCTAATGCTGCTGAGAGGGTGCTCACACTTTCCGTGGGCAGGTGGAGGCTCTTCAAAGCGGGGCTTGTGAGAGAGACTGAGGTTGGTCTGAGGCTCAGATGATAGTTCCTGGATGGGGGGGATCAGCACTCAGTGCCATTTCAGCCACTCTGCTCAATCCAACAGACCTGAAGGTGACGCTTTAGCCGCAGGTCTCAGCGCTTGACACGTGTCTCATACAGACCCTCGCTGGGAATCTGAGGGGGTAAAGCTCAGAAGTCATTAGCCGCGCTTCCACTACTGGGCCAGTGTGAGCTAGGGCTATCTTCCAGCCAACCAGGGCTAATGTGCTGGGGTGTTGAGCCGGCCGTGAGAACAAAACACATTTGTGTCACTACTATCTGGCCCATGGCCCCAAAGTATTGCCCGAAAAACCCACTTATAAAACGCTGCCTTGGTGGAAATGACACTCATTCTGCCCATTTCACAAGCGAGGGGGAAGTTCAAGTTGAGGTATCCTGCGATAAAGTCTGCACCTACGACCTACAGCAGAATAAGTTAAGGAAAGGAATATAATGGAAACCAAAGTGACTGTTTGTTTGCTGTTGTTGATCTTCGCTTAGCTCAAATAAAGCGTATCCTTCATAACTTAAAGTTTAAGTCTTAAACAGACTCGTCAAACTGCTTAGAATTGTCATATACTGGAATACAAATAAATGTAGTAATAATTTAGCAATCCATATCACAATATCCTGAAGACGAGGTTTTAACAGCTAATAGCATAGGCCAGTGGTTCCCAAACTTGTCATGGTAGGCCCCCCTTCAGCAATGAAAAACAAATTGCGTTAAATAAAATAGATTGCAAATATTGCACAAATTCCATGACTGTGTAAATTCAGTTTCCACGTTTATACCCCAGTTGTCATACATGTATTTAGGTAAGCATTAGCTCACAAAGGAAACATTTGGATTAGTCTAAAAAGAAACCAACCAGTTTAGTTGCCAGGCTAGTACTTCTTTCTTCAGTCAAAGATAACAGAGGATGCTTGATTAAAATATATTCCATTATTTCTAAACCCAAATCCTTGCTCACATTAATGTTAGCTGTTTCTACTTCTATGTGGGCTAGCTTGCCAGCTCTCCAGATAACAATGTAATTCAACCATGAAATTTGTCATTTTATTGATTTCATACCACTTTTCACAATGAGAGAATACGTTTATTTTGATCATTCAATGTCTGCCTAAACACAGTTGCCTAAATGGCAGTTTACCACGGTTATAGTTACTATTCAAACCTATCAGATGAAACATCTTAACCCTTAGAGTTGAATGACGCTGAATGATGACTGAGCCAGTCCCAAAAGAGATGGTGTCTTCGTTTGGAGGCAGACCCTGCACGGTTTGGCCCTGCTCAGGAGAGGGTTCAAAATGGCTGCGGCGCGGTTCGGTTGGGTGCAGTTCAACTTGTAACGGGAAATGAAAGACACGTCCAAAATACCAGTGGAAAAACCCCATAGCTCACCCGCATTTTGCCTGATACTGGAAACGCGGCTCTTGCAAAGCTGATTGAGCTCAAAAAGCCCCAAAAGATGCTGAAATTGCATGCCTTGCTTAGTTAGAGATGGTCTTGGAGTCATTGGGACCTTCACAATGTGGTGATGGGGTCACCACCAAGACCGTACCGCATTTCTATTTATGCATGAGCTGGTTTTGCACTGACTGTGGTCCCCTTAGAATTTAGATTAGAGACTAGAGGATTGCATTGTTACTCTATGAGTGTGTAGATGTAGCTGTGTATTTTCTGTACTGTTTATGGGGTTGGGTTTTCTTGAGGAGTTGATGAGTGTTTATTCCTGTCCTCTGTCACAGAAAATGTCAGAGATATCTTCAGCGAGACCACGGTTCATCATCACATCCCTTTCAACTGGAACTGTGAGTTCATCCGACTCCATTTTGGCAATGACAGAAAGAGGCACCTCAGTTACCTGGAATTTACTCAGTTCCTGCAGGTAGGAATGAAGTGGAATTGCAGTAGCACATGTGAGTTGACTAAGAAACTAAAATAGAACTGGTTTGGATCAAAAAGTCAGAAGACAAATACGTTGTTGGATATAGGATGTTTATGTCTTATGTGTGAGTTTATGAGAATGTTTTGAACTTTATTATAGCCAATTTATTTTACTGTATATTATAGGCGAGACCCAGGATTTCTAATGCCATTATCAGCATTCAAACATTTGTCCAAACCTAGCAGTTTAAATCAGACAAGCCTTCAGAGATTTTATCCTGCCACCTTGTGGAAGTGGATGAACTCCCTACACACAATGGTCTGAGACCTCAGCACTTAAGTGGTAGCTATTCAGTATAATCGAACAAAATGCAACAGCTCAGATCTCTTCAAAGTCAAGCCGCCGAACACACACAAAGACAGCCAGTGACCCAGTAACCTGTGTCGGCTAAAAACCGGTGGAATATACAGTCAGGTTTGTGCCTCTGCTGGATCAGACGTAACCGCAGACGGTTCAGCCGGCTTCTCGTGGCATGAGGAGTTACGCAGATCACAGCGGTCCACTGGTAGTATCTGATCAGCTCTGACAGCGGTGGGGATGGGTGTGTAGAGGCCCCAGCAGCCCCCTCTCTGATTGCACACTCGTCCTGTGGAATCACCCCCCCTCTCCCCTCCACCAGCTTCCTTGCCCCCACCCCCTGCTCGGAACACCTGCTTCCTCCCCCCTCTGCCCTCCAGCCCAGGGATCAGACCTCACCTGATATGGTTCTCATTAGATACTCTGACAGGGCAGGCCTAACTCATGGAGGTTTTGAGAAGCCGGTGCCAGATATCGGCACATCTGCAGCCGGGACATGTGGGACGTCCGTAACACTGATGTCATGTGTTTGGGTCCGTGTTCCACATCAGCACCTCCTCTGCGGAGGGCTTTGTCATGAAAGAAGTAGTCGCTCAGGCCCTTAGGCCTTATTCATGTCCTCAGCAGTATGTTCAGCAGTATGTTCAGCAGTCCCCCCCACCTCTCTCTCTCTCTCTCCCTCCCACTCTCCCCCTCTCCCTCCCTCTCCCTCTATCTATCTCTCTCTGGTCACAGGAGCTGCAGCTGGAGCACGCCCGGCAGGCGTTTGCACAGAAGGACAAGGGGAAGATTGGTGTCATCTCTGCCTGCGACTTCAGTGACATAATGTCGACCATCCGCCATCATGTGCTTACTCCGTTTGTGGAAGAGAATCTTGTTTCAGTAAGACCCTGACTCTTTGGAAACACACTTTTGCATACATATACACTCACGCATACACAGACACACACACACTCTCACGCATGCAGGCACACACACACACATTCCCACGCACACACACATGGAGCATAACCTGAAATGTCTTTCTCACAATTGCCCCTCGTAGGTCGCAGGAGGAGGGACCTCACACATGGTGAGCTTTTCCTTCTTCAATGCCTTCACCTCCTTGCTCAACAACATGGAGCTCATTCGCAAGATCTACAGCACATTGTCTGGCACAAACAAAAACACTGAGGTCACCAAAGGTGCTTGATGTTTGAGTGTGTTCAGCATATCTGCAAGTCCTGTAGGAACCCGGATATTTTGCTAAAATGGCCTGGGATCTCTCACCATTTATAATATTCCTCCTACAGTTGCATTCAAAAGTTTCTTAAGGTTTGACTACTTTATTGAATACTTTCATTTTAAGATGGGGTACAATGAAAAGCAGTAGGATTGAGTGTCAGTGTTTCAGACAGTACAGTAGAAGTCTCATCTGCTCTGACCCAAGCTCGTCTGTACTCTGAGTGTCACCAAGTGTCACCCTCTCCACAAGACTAATATGTGGCACCTGAGGCCTCCCTGTCTCTCTCCTTCATGCCTAACTCTGCTTCTTCTGGCCCTCACTGTCACACAGGGGAGTTTATTCAAGCTGCCAATAAGTTTGGTCAGATTACTCCCATGGAGATTGACATCCTGTACCAGCTCTCCGGTCTCCATTCTCATTCTGGGTAAAGCCTCCAACTCATCGGCTTTTCCTATTTCCTCACACCTCTCGGCTTCCTCCCCATTAACCAAACACCCTTCCTTCCCCTCCTCTTCTTGGCATGGTTACTCGCTGGCTTTTTTTTTTTCTTGCTTTCGCGCTGTTTTTTTTTTTCTTCCCCTTCATCTGTAATATATTGTATTGCCATCACCTCCATCCAATGGATTTAACACATTTATCCAAAACAGTTTTCCTATCGAATCTATAAATGGGATGAAAAAATATTACAGCCACATTTATAGGCTATAAATGCTACGTTATTGCTCATTCAGTTTAACAACAGTGGCTCCACTGGGTTGATTTACTGGGAAAACAAATGCATGGGGCTGACTTAACAACGCCTGTGGCCCGCGGGGGAATGTGCTGGCCTTCCCCTGGCAGTCTGAGCGAGCACGTCAGTCGCTGCATGTGCTGCGGGCGCCCGTCCAGCTCTGTTTACCTGTTGTGTGTGCAAAAAGTCCTTTTAAAGGCGCAGTAACTTGGAAGTTATAAGGCAGTAAAAATGTCTGTGGAAAATATTACATCACCCTCCACCACGAATCGGTTAGGAGGGACTGATTCTCTTGTCATGGAGGTATAAATGTCTAATGTGTCTTTTTTGGGGGCTCCCTGTCTTGTCCGCAGGAGGGTGACTTTTGCAGACATTGAGAGGATAGCACCGTTGGAGGAGGGTGCCATGCCCTACCATCTTGCAGAGGTCCAGAGACAGGTATGAGGCAACTGAGGAGGATGGAGAGGGAGATTGGGATGAGATATGTGACTGACGCAAACACAAAGACCCACTCAGATGCGTTCATCTTTCTCCTTTCCATAAAAGGGTTAACTTATGCGAGCGCTTTAATAACTAAATCAGCAGCGTCTTCCTTTTTTGTCTCTCTGAAACATCCTTTCCTCTCCCTGGCAATCCTGTATCCTGTATCCTGTATAAGAGGCCATCCGAATAGGATAAGAAAATACCACCCCCCACCCCCCCCAATTTCCGCCTTTAAATGGCTGTCACCTTCATGTGGTCGCATACATCAGACACAATCACAGTTCTGAGGTGTTTTAATAAGAACGAGAAGCTTTTTTTTGTTCGTGTGAAGAGCCCGTGGCGAGGTCTGTTTTGTGTAAGAGGTGCGGTGAGAGGTGGGCTTTGGCTGGCTGAAGAGGATGAGAGGGTACCTGCCCCTCTCGCTCTCCTGTGAACCTCCAGACAGTTCCCGAGCATCGGGCCGTGGTTCCTGGGGCCCGGGGGCTTTTCACACTCCTCCTGGGACCGACGTGTGGAGGTCTGGAATGCAACTTTGGTCTTTGAGAAAGACAGGCGGGCGGAGGGGTTGTTTGGGAGGGGTGTGTGTGTGTGGGGTGGGGTTGGGTGGTGGTGGTGGGTTCGGCTGAATGTTTCGGCATTCTCAGGCCTTGCTCTCGTGGAAGCAGCATAATTGCCCAAGTCCTTTGATCACAGCCTCAATCTTGTTAGCATTTTGCCTTCAGTGAAAGCAGCTGTTGGTGCAGGAAGGGCCCTGTTCTGTGGATGTTGCTCACTGCCCCCAAGGAGGCCGAACGCACTCGGACCGACTCGCTCTCAAGCGGCGTAATAATTCATGTAGATTCTTATCTCTACACGGGAACATGCTCGCCCAGGCCAGTCGGTTAGCCTGCAGTGCAGAGAAAACAAAACGGAGGGTCTGCTTTCAACATCGAGATCAAACTGCGTGAGATTGGCCTGATATTCAGAAAAACAGGCCCCTCTAAACTCTAGAGACGAAAAAGTTCAAATTGTCACCTTTAGCTATTAGCCACATGTTTATCATAATGGCCGGATAATGCGTACTTTATAGGAACCTCTATTGGTACCTACTGCTAAACACGTCAACAAATGGTGGGAGCTGCAAGATTAGTGTAACAAATCAGGTCCATTCCAAAACCTCTTCACCCAGGTGAAACCCTATTCCCATACCGTACGCCTGTCCACACTGTATCTGGTTAACTGTAGATTCATACAGAAGCCAGTTCATTCATTCATTTGAACATTGCTTTGCTGTTATCTATCCCTTCTCCTGTCTCCTGATTTATTTGAGCTCTGATATCTCTCTTTCTCTCTCTCTCTCTATGGGCTTCTCTCTCTGCAGCACCCTCACGGAGATGTGCACCGGCCAGTCTGGCTCCAGGCTGCAGAGTCTGCTTACAGGTTCTCTCTGGCCGCAGTCGCTGGAGGTGAGTGACATGTCTCAGTGGGGCCGCGGCCCGCCGAGGGGGTAACCCGAGCTGGGCAGACTGGCGCGCCGGGGCCCAGGGGCGGCTCATTGTGCTGCGGGGGACAGCGGCTCTGATCTGAGGCTCCGGCATTGTGCTGCCGCCACCGCCGCCGGCTCCAGGCTGTCTTCTCGGCCCCGAGGTCCGGAATGACACAAATCTCCCGGAAACCCGCGATGAAATCTGTAGTTCTAATTGTGCCGCAAGGAAGTGATACAAGGGGGGGGGGGGGGGGAAAGACACACAACAGTCGAGAGATGGGCAGATCCATACCCCTACACACACACACACACACACACACACACACACATACATACATGCCCATGGTCATACAGAGCTACAAACAAGTAGAGCGCTTCCTTTGAATAAAAGGACTCCACTGTCTTTGTTGAGCGAGAGAGCTCTTTCTGAGCCGTGCAGGAAGCTACTCAGCCCTAAATGAGCGGCTGGAGACAGACCTTTAGCTGTCAAGCCCCCAGATAGTGAGAAAGGTGCATCTCCATGGAGACCTCTGCTCCCTTTGAGCGGTGGCAGCTAGCGGAGGGAGCGCGGCCCGAGCACAAGAGCTCTGAGCATACTTGAGAGCAGGAGTCATTACAGATCCTTTGATGTCAGACAAGACACGACAAGCTAGCGCGGCGGCTAAGAGCGGCGTTTACGGCGGCCCCGCCACACGCCCCGACGCCTCAGGCACACACGGCGCGCATTAGTGCTCCCTCCGCCAGCAGCGACGCACAGCCTCGTGTCTGAGCCGTAATCACTGTTTACCACCAGCATGCACCACTATCTCTCTAAACCTCCACAGACCCTTTTAGGCAAGGGGAAAATATATAAAATATAGATACGCCATCTTAAAAAGGTTCTATAACATGTTCTGTGTGTTTTGTCTTTGAAATGAAAGCCGCCTAACGGTGAATGCTTGTGCTCAGACCGATGTGCGTTTGTCCTCTCTCCTTCTTTCAGCTACCGGGGCAACTGCGGTGTACCCCATCGACCTGGTGAAGACCCGCCTGCAGAACCAGCGCTCCACCGGCTCCTTCGTAGGCGAGCTCATGTACAAGAACAGCTTCGACTGCGCCAAGAAGGTGCTGCGCTACGAGGGCTTCTCTGGGTTCTACCGAGGTAAACATTGCCACGCTGCGACGGTCTCAGCAGATCCAGTCATCAGTGTGGAGTTCGTGGTTCTTCTTTTTACAGCGAAAGTGGTCAAAAACAGATTGAATTGAATGGAATTGAATTTGAGTAAAATATGGAACAGCTTGTGCTTGTGGTGAAGTGGAGCATACTGTGATTGGTTTCATGAGTTAGTGTGACTTGTGCAGTGTGCACATCCCAGCCCACACATGTCAACCAGAGCCGAAGGGAAAACAGGGCAGTAGTAGCACACATCTAACACAGAAGTCATCTGCTGTTACCATAATGTGCCAAAAGCTATGGGAAATTCAGTTCCTCCAGAGCCCCCCCCCCATAGTCCACACACAGACCTGCACAGTGAAGGAAGTCAAGACTGCCATCTACTGCTGCCTCTGCTACTGCAACCCTTTGTCTTTGCTCTTCCTCTGTCTCTCTCTCTCCCTCTGCCGGTTTATGTCCCCCTCTCTCTCTCTCTCTCTCTCTCTCTTCATCTGGGCGCTCTGATGAGGGGGCGTCTGACTGAGAGACAGACACGCTTGGCTGTTCCCTGGTTGCATACCGCGAGCCCGTCACTCGCCAGCCCCTTCAGAAGTTTATCTGCCTCGCTGAGTGACAGCCGGCGAAACAGCGCGCCGCTTATCGCCGCTCGAGCAGCAGGCGCCCCCTCCGAGGGCTACACTGCTCCCTCTGTTCCCCACCCCAGCGGGGCCCGGCCCAGACAATACCAAGCCCTGCACTACTCGACCCACACCCTCCTATATGTTATTGACGGCCTTGTCCGCCCCTGAGTGACTTGTGTTATTATCAGGCTGCATCAGATGTGTCGGTGCCGTCGGCAGTAAATATTTAGGGTTTGATCCCAGTATCTTTTTTAAGATGTAAGCGCACATTCGCGATCGCTGGCGCTGATAGTGCATCGTAATCTGCCTCAAGAGTGTTTCTGTCCGTTAGGTCTAAGATCTCAACTGCCACGTGTGATTTTTTTTCTCTCCCCCCTCCCCTTCCTAGGACTCTTGCCACAGCTCATTGGTGTGGCCCCAGAAAAAGCCATCAAACTCACGGTGGGTCATTATCACTGTTTAAGGATCTCAAAACAACGTCTACTCGTCCACTCCACTTGCATTGTTCTCAGTTTAGATGTTGGTGTAACAGAAAAACAGAAAAACCCCTTGTGTAAATGATTTTATTTCTAGCATGTGTTCTAGCGTCTGTTGACTTGACTGGCTTTGAATATGTAGTGTTCATGCAGTTTTTTCATTGTTTTCACATTTCAGGTAAATGACTTCGTGAGAGATAAATTCACCAATAAAGATGATACCATTCCGCTCTTTGCAGAGGTGTTGGCTGGTGCATGTGTAAGTATAGTGGCCTCCACCCAAGGGGTGGGGTGGGGTGGGGTGGGGGGTGTCCTGTGGGGCTACAGCTCAGAACACGCGTCCAGGCCTCTGGTCCTCAGTGGGAAGCAGGGAAAGGAGTTTGGCAGCTGCTACGCTCACATTGTTCGTCCCTAATTGATTTTGATGTGAGGGACGTGAAGCAAGCATTTGTGCTCCTACTGTAACATTACACCCCATTTTCCTTTTCATTTCTAATGAATATTTCCCAGGGAAAAAAGTGCACATTATTGAAAGAAAGAGCCAAAACAATCCCTGCTCAGTGGTCTTTTTGATCCCCTTCAGCTTAAGCAAACTCTCTTGGCAGAAATGAATTAACAATAACTCAGCTAGCATTAAAAAGGGTCAAAATCACAGTTCTACGTTGTACATTTTGTAGTAATTTCAATTAATGCTGGACTCCCTCTACTCCTATTATTGAAACACTGGTAATTTCCAGCTGGTGTATTGACTGGCTTTTTTTTTTTTCTCAAAAGAAGTGGGAGGCCTGGAAACAAAGGTGCTCTTTGGTCTCTGAGCTGCTAATTGGGACCCATTTTGAAAAATGACACCTGAGAGCTCACTATTTTTATCCCGGGCTAATTTCCGATCGTAGTAACGCTGGCTGAGAGCATCAGGTAGATTAAGGAGCGTTAATGCCTTCCCACTATAATAGCTCCGAGTGAAATGAAACAGGCAGGCCGGACAGAGGAGGCTGTCTGTTGACTATGGCGAGCAGGGTCTGCGGGGTCGCGACCCCTGTCAGGCTCTAATTGAAGGAAGAAGCCCTGAAGGCCCCTGGATGGAGCTGGTCGGGCTTCAGTGTGATTGAGTTTGACAGCGGCGCGCATACCTGAGGCGTCTTCTGCTGCTGGCCTGTGCAGAGGCCTGGGACCCCTACTACACCGGCCACAGCAGCAACAAACACAACCACCATGTGCACTATCTGTATCTCCAGAGCTCCGTATTAGCGTTTATCCCCATTCATCATTTTGATTTTCGAAGGCTAGGCAGACCTGCATGTGAACTGCTGATATATGAGGCTGCGCGGGGCTGGGAGATGGGAACAGATAACTGAGGGGAGATAAGCGCAGCAGCAGTGCTGAGGTTAATGACTTCATGTTCAGAGCGGTGGTGGACATTCCCCCACACACACACACACACACACACTGTCCATAATCTCTCCCCACCCCACTTTGAAAATGACTAAATGCGGCGGAGCTTTTTTTAGGATGCGGTGCGGATGTTTACAGAGCAAGGGGCCCGGCCCTGTGTGTGTGTGTGTGTGTGTGTGTGTGTGTGTGTGTGTGTGTGTGTCACCGGCAGCCCTCGATGGTCCTGATTAGATTGAGGGGCGGGTGATAAATGTGTGTAAGTCGGAAGGGGCAAGCCCCCGGGGCATCTGTCCATCTCTCCCTGAGCCAGGTTACGGACAGGGTTTCCCCCCGGGAGGGAAGGGCGAGATTGGGGAAGTGTGCGGGGCGAGGCTGAGGGAAGGCCACTTGGGCCCGACCCCCACAGGAGGTGCCTGAGGGGGAGAGTTGAGGGCCAAGAGGGCCAAGAGGGCCAAGAGGGCTCGAGCCAGGGTCACCGCTGCCTCTCACACCGTGGCCTGTCCCAGCCTGACCCCGCCATTCGCTCTCAATGGCTGTTTGTTTCTCCTCTACAGCAGCACCGCTCCGAGGCTGAGGCGGTTTGAGACGTGAAGAGGGGCCTTGTGTGTCTCTCTCTAGGGTTTACACAGTTAATTTGACAAGACAACTTGCTTGCACATCAAAATTGATTGGGGGAAGACCATCCATTGTAATGTTGATGGAATGTCCTATAGCCATTCTATCATGCACAAAAAAACTTCCAGATATGAAACATGTTTATTCAGGTTTTAGACAACATGAAATGGACAGATTTTGACTCACATTTCCCCCTCTGTCTGTTCTCTGAAGGCTGGAGGCTCTCAGGTGGTCTTCACCAACCCGCTGGAGATCGTGAAGATCCGTCTCCAGGTGGCGGGGGAGATTGCCACGGGCCCGCGGGTCAGCGCCCTCAACGTGGTGCGAGACCTCGGCTTCTTCGGCCTCTACAAGGTGAGCAGCACCGCACAGAGCACTGGGGTGTGCTAGCCCCCCCGCTGTCTTAGTGAAGTAACCGTCTTCCTTTTTTTTATTCTCTGAGCTGATAATAAAACAGCCCATGGCAGCAGAACTGCTGATATAAACTCATTTTAGATGTGGGCTGACATGTACTCTTTCTGCAGTAGGTGGAATGGGGAGTTTTTTTTTTCTTTTTTTTAACTGACCGTGCCAATTATGCAGTGCCTCTCCAAAGTAGTGCTTTTACATGCAGAGAGCGCTGCTGCTAACCACCAACAGCAAATTAGGGGGGAAGGATTTTGCTGGGCTACTGTTTCTGTCCAAGTTCTTGTGGCTTTTCTTGTGTCATGAGTAATGTGTTCATGCTCCATATTTTAATGGGGAGCAGACAATGTGGAGCTTGTTAAAAGACTGATTTCCCCTCTCTGTGTATGCACACTGCAGACCAGGGGTCTGTGTTAATATGCCAAGGGTGTGTATGACTGTGTGTGTGTGTGTGTGTGTGCGTGTGGTGTGTGACTGTGTGTGTGTGTGTGTGTGTGCGTGTGTGTGTGCGCGTGTGTAGTGCTCTCGGCTCAGGGGCTCCCTGTGTCAGCTGTGCCGCTGGGGGGGGGCCTTGTGTCTGGCTTGCCTGCCTCCTGCCTGTCCGCACGGTGCCGCCTCAGTCGCACAAAGCCCTGGAGTCTCTTAATCACGTGACGCTCCAGAGACGCAGCCTGGCACAGAATGGGGCAAATACCGTCTACCTTTGCTTCTCAAAGTGCTTCTCTAGTAGATGGGGAGGCCTCTGCGCCCGACCCAGTTGAGTTTTAACCCCGCCATCTCTTTGATTTGTGTCTCAAAAGGACTTGCCTACTCTTTTTTTTTTTTAAACCGACGGAACTTTGTTGATTTCAGGCCTCTTGAAAGCCATTTGCAGCCATCAGACAGCAGGGTGCATTTATTGGCATTGCAGGAGCACTGCGCTTGACCACTCAGCCCCCTTGTGCTGAGTGCTCGCCAGTCATTTTTCTTGCATATGTGTGTGTCTATTTAAAGGGAGCCAAGGCCTGCTTTCTGCGTGACATCCCCTTCTCGGCGATCTACTTCCCCGTGTACGCCCACACCAAAGCCAGCTTCGCAGACGAGGAAGGCAGGTTGGGGGCTTTGCAGCTGCTGGCCGCTGGTGCTATTGCAGGTGAGGAGAGAACTCCCTTTTGCACTTCATTCCATTTTTGTTTATACATCTTCTGTCCCCTCGTCTTTAAACCCGTCACTGATGTGACCACACTGTGGAGATTTTTTCCCCACCGTCATATTGAATGGGAGCAGCTTCATTGTGTGCGTTTGTCCCCCCCCCCCCCCCACAGGTGTCCCCGCCGCCTCCCTGGTCACCCCCGCTGATGTGATCAAGACCAGGCTGCAGGTGGCCGCCCGTGCCGGTCAGACCTCCTACACCGGAGTCATTGACTGCTTCCGCAAGATCATGCAGGAGGAGGGCTTCAAGGCCTTATGGAAGGGGGCAGGAGGTACGTGTGGGCGCTTGAAACAGGCTTGTGCACTGCGTGTGGTCGTGGGTGTTGACTGAACGCACTTTCTAACGTTAAACCTTTTTGCGGTTCTCAGCCCGCGTGTTCAGGTCCTCGCCCCAGTTCGGTGTCACCCTGGTGACTTACGAGCTTCTGCAGAGGTGGTTCTACGTTGACTTTGGAGGACAGTAAGTATCAGTGCCCAGTTGCTATGGAGTCTGGTGATAAAGTATTGATTTAGTTTGTTTTCTTTTCCTGTGTCTTACACCTCCCTCTCTTCTCGTTTGTCCGTAGTCGCCCTGCGGGCTCTGAGCCAACACCCAAGTCCCGCATCTCACAGCTGCCGCCCACCAGCCCTGACCACGTCGGTGGCTATCGCTTGGCCGCGGCGACCTTCGCTGGGGTCGAGGAGAAGTTCGGCCTGCACCTGCCCAAATTCAAAAGCCCAGTCTCTGTGCCCAGGGTCAAGCCACCACCCGCCCAAGCGGGCACCCAGGCCTCGTGAGCGCCCACCCCCCCTGGGCTGCATGCTCCATGAGCTGAGGGTCCTAGACCCAGCTCCTCTTGGCTGGCTCCCCACCCCACCCCTAAACTCTCCCATCCCCAAATGGTACAGTAACACCACCACACAAGAAAGAAAAACAAAATATATATATAAAAAAAAACTGAGTACTCCTCCTCCTGCTTTGTTCTCACACACACACAGACACACACACAGACACAGAAGAATCAGGCAGTTTTACCCCCTCCTAATCCTCCTAACCTCTTGCATGACTAGTGCTTTATGGGTTTCTTCCCCTGCTCCCTGTTGGACTGACCCGCCCCTTTGTGCGTGGCTTTGCACAAATGTTACTGTGCATATTGTACATCTTTGTGCAGAGACATTATGGGGTTGAGAGACAAACTCCAGAGCGTTCTTCCTCGGCCATGCTTTGTGTGTTGGAGGCGTCTTTGCAATCATATTTTAGTGGTGTGAATGGTTGTACAGATGTTTTATTTATGAAATCATAAATCAGAGAATAGGAAATTAAAACAAAATATATTTAAATGCATTTCATTATTGTACTGTATTTTGTTAAATTAAATCATACTGGTTTAATTTTTTCGATTTGTGTTTTTTTATTTGATTTCTGTGGAGCATACATTACACTGTCAACATTCTTTGTGGGTTTCGCTCAGGTAAGTTGAATACACATTAGAGATTTTTTAAAAGGCCTTCCTGAGCTTCCACTGGTACAGCATGAGATTGTGTAGGATGCCCTGATATCAAAGATTGAATGCATGAGCAGATTTGAATGGCATATGGCTTCAGAACAAAGAGTTCAAGGTGATCTACAAAGACATTCAAAGAAGTCCAAGAAAAGCTATTCCCCTATTTACAGTTTACAAACAGACTGCGGGTCCATAAGGAGTAAGAGCCTAGTGGTAAAACATTGTCTTACATAATACAGACACTGGATGTCATCCCTCCATTACAGCTCATCATAAATAAATGCTTTTACTGGAGAACTGGTGTTAAAGAGAACAGTCCTCCTTGTATTATGAGGTTTCTGGGGGTACTAGACAGGAGAACCCAGCGAGTCCCCAGCACTGATAGAACTGAATAAGAAGTGATTTAAGGTTGATACAGCCACAAGTCCAGTGGGGTCTCTGGGAGAAATATCTATTTAAGGCTTTTTGGTTACAGAGTTGTTGTAAGTACGACCATTGTTGTACTTAAATTCCAGTGTGTGTGTGTGTGTGTGCGTGTGTCATTGTCTGTGGTGAATAGCCCTGGTGAAGAGAAATTACTTGCCCATAGAGAAGTTCTTATCTGTATCTTAACTTGAAGAAATCGTACTATGCTACTGCCAAAAGAAAATGCCATTCTGTTTTAGTGCTGTATAGCAACCATGCCTGTCTTTTTTTTCTGTTTGATTTTCTCAGAATTGCAACCAGCTTTGCGCAGAGTGGGGGGGATGGGGGCTGGGCGCTCGGGAAACCTGCAACTGGTCCCTTTCGAACGAATGACGTTTCCATGGCGATCAGGCAGGCAGGCGCTGGGCGGCCAGCTCCTCCGCGTCGTCGCGGTTCTCATTGATCTCGGCCAGCGTGCGCACAAAGCGGGTCCACTCGTCGTTGCGCGGAACAGCGATTTGCTGCAGAGAGGGCGGAAGAGGGGCAGAAATAATCGCACATTGTTCAGAGACGAGCATCTTTTCTTTTCTTTTCTTTCCCTCCCCGGAACTTAAAAACCTGCAAGTGGCTCCCTTGTGAAAGGTCAGGGGATCAACAGTAATTTTGTAACTGTCACAGAGACTTGACCTCTTGAGTAGCTTGCGTGGCTCTCTCTCTATGTGTGTGTGTGTGTGTGTGTGTAGGGGAGGGAGGCAACGGCACCCAGGGCTAGTGGTGGCCCCTGTCTGGCTCAGCCCACTCAACTGTCAATGGTGTAAGTGACACAGGCATGCTGAGAGCCCCCCTGAGGGGAGCGTCCCCTGGGGACCTGGCTCCGACAAGGGGGCTAATTGTCAGACGTGCTAAAGCATTCTTAGCATCTCAAGCGCTCCCTTGAAAAACCTCCCCCGGCAGACAGAGGGGAAGCCTGCCAAAGCTGGCCCTCGGAATTTGATGGAATCGGGTACAGAACAAAATAAAGAATGCGTTCAGAATGTGTTGAGTTTTCGATGAGACGTACCTCTCCGACATCGTAGACGAGGACCCGTCCGTCGGAGTCTCCCACGGCGATCTCGCGGCCAGACTGGGCCCACCGCACCCGGTTCAGGGCTGGGCTGCCGTCCACCGTCACGCTGGCCGTGGGCACCTGAAACAACACAACTTCTGTCAGAGCCTAACACACACAGACACACACACACACTCATACAAATGCACATACACACAACATTGTGAATCTGAAATGGGAGTGCAGAGATGGAACATAGCCAGAAGACTAATGGAAGTCAAGGGTCTGTGAAATAATCACAGCTGTACTTATGGAGGCTGAGCACTGTGTGCTGAGCCCTGGATGAATGGGAGAGACGGAGGGACGGAGGAGTGTGTGTGTGTGTGTGTGTGTGTGTGTGTGTGTGTGTGTGTGTGTGTGTGTGTGTGTGTGTGTGTGTGTGTGTGTGTGTGTGTGTGACACGCAGAGAGATGAAAGGGCAGTGTGTGAGTCAGGGAGCCACATGTAGAGGGAGACTTGGAGTGGGATGGAGGGTGAGAGAGAGAGAGAGAGAGAGAAAGTGAGAGACAGAGAGAGATTCTGCGAGGAAGAGGATCTGTGTGAGAGGGAGTGTAAGCGAACGTGTGATTTAGAAACACCTTTCAGAAAAAGGTGGGAGTGTGACCGCGGGTGGAGGAAATCATACACACGTGTTCCAGTGGCTCAACTGGTGGAGCAAGGTGCCAACGACCCCAAGGGTTCCATTCCCAGGGAGCCCACATAGGCCACTGAGTAATAAGTATGTCTGTGCTGCGTGTCGCTTTGGGCTACAGTGTGCTAAAGGAACACATGAGATGTAATGAGTCAGCCTGTATGCATGTGTGTGAGTGGCTTGTTCACCTCAGTGTCGTTGTTGAGGTTCCACAGGTCGAGGTGACCCACTCCGTCAACGCAGGCAAACAATGCCGGATGGGTGGGGGACCACATGACGTCGTACACATAGTCCGAGTTGTCCTCGAAGGAGTACAAAGGCTTATTGTTCTGCAAAAGTAGGGGCATCGTGTACAGATGTCAAGCATTCATCTTTGCATTATCTTTGTATATTTCTGTTCCAAGCCTAACAATCAAAGCTATTACTGTTTGATATGCAAATACAAGTTCAAAGGGCCTGATTCTGTCAAAGGACTGAGTCAATGTATCTTTGTACACTACACTGTGAAGGCTTTGATGGCTTAAGATAAAAAACCATGGGGTTAACTGCCAAGGTAAGATAAAAAATGACAAGATACTTCCTACCTGTCAGTTACACGCATGCATGTAAAAATAGCAGCTTCATGTTCAAACTCAAGTCAAGTGTGTAACAACAGCTCAGCATGGGGCTTCAGAGCTCAGGTAAAGGGGGGGGGGGTTCATTCCCCATGAATACACAGAGCTCACAGGAGTAACCGACTCATCCGCCTGCTGCTGAGGGGGAACCAGCCTGAGCTGCGGTGGAGGAACATGGCCTCCTGGGATGAGTGAGAGTGCGGACCGTACCTTGGTGCTCCACAGTTTGACGGTCCAGTCGAAGGAGGACGTGACGAAGAGGTGGGAGAAGTCGACGGGCCCTCCGGAGTTGTGGCTGTGGATGCCTGTGATGGGTCCGTGGTGGCCCTCGAACATTTCGCTGATGCCCGCCTTGCTGCTCCACACACACACACACACACACACACAAAAACAGAAATGCAACACAGGGAGGGTGAAGGGTCACAACAGGTGTGAATTTCACAACACGCTGGTCCTGCAGGTAGGCCAAACGGACAACCGCAGGTAAAATAAAGCATTAATGTGTTTTTCCTGCTGGGCTTTTTCAGCAGAGCAGACAGAGGCGGCTCTCTACCCAGTCAGCATGGAGGACTCTGCTGCGGACGCGTCCCTCCTCAGCCGGTGGACTGTGGCGCTGCTAATTAGCCGGAGAGGCAAATACCCAGCATGAGTGAAGCTTCTGCCTTATTAAGCTGGAGATGAGGCTATCATACCACCACAAATGGAGTGGAAAGATTAAAAAAAAAAAAAGTGTCTTCCTCAATTACCGACGGCTGAACCTCATCAGCCCCTGTGGCGTACGGTGTACTCGTGTGTGTGTGTGTGTGTGTGTGTGTGTGTGTGTGTGTGTGTGTGTGTGTGTGTGTGTGTGTGTGTGTGTGTGTGTGTGTGTGTGTGTGTGTGTTGAATGATGCGGGGCATTAACACGTCCTTTAGCCACTGAGCAGTGAGACGTAGCACACTGAAACGGGCATGTGGGCACCCCGTGTGTGTGTGTGTGTGTGTGTGTGTGTGTGTGTGTTTTCCTAGCGATACGGAACATTACGGCATCCGTTAACGAGCTCGGTGGAGAAGGTGGCAGCAACAGCGCCACTCAGATGATCATGACTCACCCGCTGGCGCTCAGTCAAGCCGCAGAGACGCCAAAACATCACAACATCTTTAATATTTATATTCTCCTCCGCAAACAAATAATCTCACTTCAGCAGAGGGCCGCCCTGATGCGGTCAGGAGAGAGGGGGTGGGCCGGACGTCAGGAGTCGTTTCCATTTCCACGAGTGTCAGTGTTTTTAACGTGCAGCGCCCCTTCGATAAACATTAGTGACGGCTCGTGAAAGGAGAAAACAGGCTGGCGATGAGGGCTGGAGTGAAACCTCATGCAGGGGATCAAGTGTTGGATTCATGCAGCTTTGGGAAGCGAGGAAGAGGGCTGGGGGGGGCGTGTGTTTATGCGACACCACCTTTAGGCCAAAGCTAACAAACCGCCTTAGTTTCCCTCATACGTCTCAGAGGGCACCGAGGGACAGACGGTGTGCGTGTGTGTCTGTGTGTGTCTGTGTGTGTCTGTGTGTGTCTGTGTGTGTCTGTGTGTGTCTGTGTGTGTCTGTGTGTGTCTGTGTGTGTCTGTGTGTGTCTGTGTGTGTCTGTGTGTGTCTGTGTGTGTGTGTCTGTGTGCGTGTGCGTGTGCGTGTGCGTGTGCGTGTGCGTGTGCGTGTGCGTGTGCGTGTGTCTCTGTGTGTGTGTGTGTGTGTTTGTCTCTAACTGTCATACCTTCCGTGACGGCAGGCTGTGTAGACAGAGCCATCCTCGCTCCCCACCACAAAGTTATTGACGTCTCCAAGAGGGAAGGACATGGAGGTGACGGCCACGGTCTTGGACTGCTTATACACCAGCTCCAGGCTGTCCTGTCAGGGCCAGACCGTCAACAGTCACTGCCAGCTCTTGACAAGTTCTCACACACACACACACACGTTCTCATACCTGAACACACACGTACATGCACACACTTCTGTTCACTTGCATAAAACCATAGCCAGTAAATTATCCCAGCAGATTATTAATGCATGATTAAATTCAGCCGACACTTTCTAAATGATTAACACTTGACATGTTTGGAGGGAGCAGAGGGGGTGGGTGGGATCGGGGGGGGGTGTCTGTCTGCTCGTGTGCTTTGGCAGGAGAGCGGGAGTCAGGGAGTGAATTTGAATGACATTCTGGCTAAAAATACTCTCACACACACACGCACAGTCATCTGGTGCATTGAGCCGTGGTGGGCTGTGGTGTGTGAGTGTGAGGCTGGTGAGCGTGTTTGCTCTTGCCCTACAGGAGCTGGTGTCTGGGGGCCGGAGGACACAAGAGAGAGAGAGAGAGAGGGAGAGAGAGGGACCCTGCAGGGGGTTACCTGCGGCTGAGACAGCATGTCCAGGCTCCAGGAGCACATCTTGCCGTCGGTGGAGATGCTGATCAGATTGTGGGCGTTCTGGGTGCCCACCACATTCACACAGTACACTGGGTGCTGGAGAGAAGAGAAGAGAAGGAAGAAAGGATAGAGGAGGGGAGAAAACAAAAGGAACACAGAAATAGACACATTAGAGAATTGGACACTTACAGTTAGGTTTACTCATATAGCGGTTGCTTTTATCAAATGTGGCTTGATGGAAATCAGACCAATACATCCTTGCTTTAGTCAAAGAATTTGCTAAATCCTAGAGATATTGACAATAAAATGTCTGGGCTAATAACAGGGTGTCTGAAATGGAACAATCACCCTGAGTTTCAGCTCAGCAATCATGGACATGAATAGAAAGTAAAGTTTTTAGTCGTGGCTAAACCATCTTGGCAAGATTGTTATTAAATCAACGGCCCAAGCAAATAGCTGTGATATATTCTCACTGCCTTTCATGTGCTAATGCTTAATTATTGTGATTATCAGGTCATAATATTGCAATAAATAACATATATAAGTAATAATAAATAAGTATATATAGAACAGCAAGTAAATAGCCATTTTGTGTTCTCAACTCCATAGATTGTATTTTTCTAGCTAATTAAAATCACCCTTTGCAAAAAAAAACATTTTTTAGATATAAACAAATCACGATTTAATTTATAATACTATAAACTCACGAATAAAAATAATTTCATCGACATCATCCTGCTTGAAATCAAAGTCATTCCACATTAACGGATTGTCCTTATTGTGGCACTAAAGCATCTCCTCGCGTATCAGTTTATCTAGAATTAGGCTCCTCATTTTACTGCAGGCCCCTGTCTCAAATCGGTCACAGGTATACACAAGAGAAAAAAAAGGCCTTTGCAGAAATGAGCCTCAAAACATTCTCAGCAGGGCGGCGTGTGTAGTCGTATAGAGTGAGTGAGTGCGTGAGTCGCCAGTGCACTTAGGTGTGCTGCCATTACGCCAGTGATGAGTTCCAACGCTAATTTGCCGCTCTGAGCTGTTTGTAATGAGGTAACACTTGATTCTGCCACAGCAGGAGCACCCGTTTAAATGAAAAGCTGTGAGGGTGACTCTGCCATTAGCATATCACAGCTGCTCTAATCGCAACCCTGAGTGATAACGGAGCCCCGTCATTCATCAGGTCTTCTTATCAGTGGAAATGTTGTTTCTGTTCACTAGTCTTGTCTGTCTAGGTGTTTGTTTACTTTGCCAAAGTGTGTGGGTGTACGTGTGTGTGTGTGTGTGTGTGTGAGTGAGGGATAGTGTGAGTGAGTGAGCGGGCGAGCAAGTGAGAGATAGATAGTGTGAGTGTGTGAGTGTGTGTGTGAGTGTGTGTGTGTGTGTGTGTGTGTGTGTGTGTGTGTGTGTACTGGGCCCTACCGTGTGTGCGGCGGCTGACAGCGGGGTTCTCTGCACGGGCGTCCTCTTGTTGCTGCGGTTGTCCCACAGCACAATCTGCCCCGAGTATGTGCCCCCCACCACCAGGTTGGGATGGAACTTGGCGAAGGTGGCAGACATGACAGCCGACTGACAGAAACAGAGAAAAAAAAAAAACAGAAGTTAGTTGATAAACTCCACATCAGCTGCATTACAGGAGAAACCAGTTGGGAAAGCATAACATCTCCTGAGTTTCTGTGAAAGTCTCTGTCAGCATCAATCAGCGACAGCCATAAGCAGGCTGATCTCAGACCTGTGAGGAATAATATACAGAGCGTCCCGCTGAGATGAACGCGTTATTTCATCCCGGCGTCCAGCGTGCTGCTTATTTTTATTTGGGTTTTAACAATCCTGTGTTTTCCATGACTCATGCTCGGCTGCCTCCACAAGAGCCCCCCCCCCACCCCACCCCCCTTTCGAGCCGCCCGGGACGGAGCCGTTACACATGGATCATGTCAGTGTTATTCACACTAATTCCAATTACGCTCCAGTGTGTGTGTGTGTGTGTGTGTGTGTGTGTGTGTGTGTGTGTGTGTGTGTGTGTGTGTGTGTGTGTGTGTGTGTGTGTGTGTGTTTGTGTGGGGGTCCTTTCCTCTCTGGTGGAGTCAGCCCTCCAAACCAGCTTTTTGACATCCCAGCAATCCTTCACCATCTAATCATGTGTTGGGTTGAATTCAGCCGTGTAATTTTTCCAAAATGTTGACACGCTGGAGAAGAAAACCTTGCGTCGCCACCCCCAGGCCCCCCTACCCACCCGCCAACCATCGGGCTTTGAAAGGCGCCGAGAAAAATTACTTCACGCCTCTGCAGAGCTGAACTGACTGGGTTAGGCCAGGCCAGGCCAGGCCAGGCTGAGCTGCGGAGGGTGGTCCGGGCTCCATCTGCCCAACAAGCAGCCGCCCCACATGTGCTCCAACCCAGAGCGGGGATGGGGGAACCTGCAGAGGAGTGGGCCAGCCGGGAGTCTCTCTCCACACCAGGGCTGCTCCCCTCTCTCATACCCTCCGCTAGACATCACAGGCTTTTCTGCACTGTGCCTAGCAGCCATGCAGACATCAACTAATCATCTCTACCTAAGAGGAATGAACCTGTGTTACTGGCCGTGGTGTTACTAATGCAATGTTCCAGCAGTTGAGCTCCTTGGAAGCTGGTAATGTAAACTTGCATATTTTCTCTGTCTGGTTCTGTCTCCAGCCAGTCTGTCTGGGACTTCCTCTCTCTCTCTCTATCCCTCTCTCTTTCTCTTTCTCTATCCCTCTCTCTCTATCCCTCTCTCCCCCGAGCTCTCTGCTGGACAGGGCTTGGTCACAGAGATGCCAGATAAGTGCTCCTGTTCCCCCTGGCCCTCAAAGGATGGATGCTGGCCTGAGGTGTGTTCAGCTGTCGGGGTCCTGCTCGGCCCCAGCGCCTTGCTAGCATGTGTGCGTATGTTTATGGATGGCTGTGGTGGACGTGCATGCCAGCCCGGTGAAATCACTGCACAGAGAAGCGGAAAGGAGGTGGGGGAGCGGGGGGGTTACTGATAGAGGAAAACGAGGGACTTTGGTGGGGGGGGGTGGGTGCTAATGTGTGCATGTGTGTATCCGTGTTTAAAGAGATCTCAGAGCTGGAAGGACTGCTGGCAGCAAGCCACACTCCTCAGTAAGGAGAACCACCCGTGAAGCAAAGTTTGTGTGTGTGTGTGTGTGTGTGTGTGTGTGTGTGTGTGTGTGTGTGTGTGTGTGTGTGTGTGTGTGTGCGAGCGTCAGCTCCAGTACCTGGCAGTGGAAGACGTACTCTGGCGTGGGCTTCTTGTACTTCATGTTCCACACCAGGGCCACCCCGTCTGGCTCGTGGGGGGCGTCCTCGTTGTTGTTGAATGAGGCAACCAGCAGCTCAGGATACTGGTGACAGACAAATCAGCACAAATGAATGGAAAGAGGAAGTAGACATCGCCCCCCAGGCATGGCTCCTTGGGAAAGAAAGAAAGAAAGAAAGAAAGAAAGAAAAGAAAGAAAGAAAGAAAGAAAAAACATATCCCTCTTCCCTCTGCGGGTGCTGGTGAATGCCAAGCCAAATGTGTAACCCGCCCCTGCTTCAAGAAGATTTATTGCAGGGAAACTTTCCTCAGCGGCAGCAGGCCCTGGTAAATAAGGTTAGCATGCAAGGCCTGTGTATGGAAGCACTTCAAGGAGGGCACTTTCAGTGAGTGAGCCCAGTGCATGGGCACCAGTGTGGAAGGTTGGAACTGCAGGTTGTCACACACCTTTTGAAACTCAAGCTTTAAACCTGCACTTGCAGCAAAAAAAAAAAAAAGAAAGAAAGGGGGGGGGAGAGAGAGAGAGAGAGAGCGAGAAAGAAAAAAGGAAAAAAAAAAGCTCTGACGGGGCTGCGGAGGAACAAATCGGTCACCAAACGTTTAGCAGACGTAAACAAACCATTAACCTCTGCTGCCTCTCATATTGTAAAAGCTGAAGTTTACAGTCTGTGAGCCCAATTTAACGCAAGGAAATGGATTACGCTCAGGGGCAAGAAGTGTGGTGAACAATGAGCTGGCATGCAATCAGTGCCAAAAGCCATCTCAGGACTATGAAGTCGGAATTAAAGGTGGCACGAGGAGAAACAAATCATTAGGGCTTCCACCCTGGTGACAATTTAATCATGACACAAGACCGTGTGAGACAAACGCCATCCCTGGGGGAGTATTGTAACCGCACCATGGGAAAATGCAGGTTACAGGACATTTTTTCAAAGCGCAGTTCAAAACATCTTTTAAACACTGGTATCGTGTAGAGTTTTTTTAGAGCTACGTTTAAAGGCTTTGTGCCTGAATTGCATACAGGATCAAGACAAGGGGAAAAAAGGAAGCAGACTGAGTACCTGTGGGCACCAGTCCAGACAGGTAACCACGCGATGCTTGGACCAGCGCTCGTCTTGAAACTGCCTGTTCAGTACCAGCTTGGCTCCGGCCTGGATCTCTCTAGAACACAACACAATCAGTCAGGCGCGTCTCTGTGTCCAAATATGAGGAGCGAGGAATAGAATACAACCCTTTAGCAGACAGTTCATAAAACTGAAGATGACTGGATTTATTAGACATTAGGCACAGTCTCTCTCAGAAGGGCCATTCATGAAAGACATGGGGAGAGAAGGGGGATGATTATGTCTTAAGTTACCCGTCTTTCTCCTCTAGGTCGCGGCCGCTGTAGTCGAAGAAGACGTCGATGTGCTCGGAGAGGGCACGCTCCACGATGCGCGTGCTGTGGTCGAAGAAGGTCATGAACTCCTCAGAGTGCAGGATCTGCAGCTTCTCCTCCTCGGTCAACTCGTGCGGAGGGGCTGTGGGGTACAAGTCACACACACATCAACTCATCGCCCGCAGCACACAGACCACACACCTGTCTGCTGAGGCAAAGGGTGGAGGGCCACTGCAAATACTAAGTCTACTGCAGCATCATGTTCTGTCTTGCTAGCACATGATATGGAAAGTTCTCTTTTTTTTTATATCTCTGACAGCTGGTTTTATTTGGTATTGTGTCTGAATATATTCAGAAACATAGTACACTTAGACAAAGGGAAATTAACTCCTATCTGAACAAAAGCTCTTTGTCCAAACTCGGGCTCTCGTGGTTAACAAGTGAGTCGCGATCAGAGTTGCTGCGTGATCGTGTCAAAGAGAGGTGATAAGAGACACTCACCCTCTTCATCCTCATTCCCCTGGGCTGGCTTCTCCTTCTCCACCTCTTGTGCAGGCTCGGATGGAACCATCTCTTCCTCCTCCTCCTCCTCTTCCTCTGCAAAGAGAAACACACTCTGATTAGCCAACAAGTGTGATACAAAAGTGCACAATGGTGCCTAACACCGCACCACAATAGATTTCACTTTACTATTCAGTTTCAAAGCACTACAATACAGGGGGTTCCACACAAGAGGCAGATTAAGAATGCCTGTCTATTGTGATGACAAGAATAGTCATGTCACTGCAACTTGTGGATGAATACGAGTGCTGAGAAGGTGTAGCACAGGAAGATGAAAACGTGTTTGAAGACAAGAATACAGCGGCTACTTTTGAAGTGGGCGCATAATAGCATCTTAGTGCTAAGACAACACAAATACACAAATACTTACACATTTATTTGTAAGTATGTACAGTATACAGCATTACCTACTCGTTGAGGTATGTTTTTATAGGCAACTAATTCTAGAATCATCTTGAAATTAATGGTATATGGTCATGTGAGGGACAGATAAACACACCTGTTGTACCCACTAGATATTTCTGTGGTCCAGGATGGACTACTCCGCAAATATGTAAGGAATAATTTCAGAGCATGGCATTGTCAATTAGATCACCAAAAGACACCAGTTAGCATTCTAGTGGTGTGTTTGTTAGGGTGTTTGCAAAATCTTTGCATGCTTTAAGTAGTACGTTTGTCACTTTCAGTCCAAAACGGCTAACTGCAGCTTTAAATAAGTTTACGTTTTAATACCTCACATGTTTTAATAACACATAAATGACGCAAAACTAATTGCACAACACATTCGCTTCATTCGCAAAGTAATGCAACAGACCTTCCGTTCTACCCAATTTACAATCATGATGTGTTCTTTCAAATAACACATAAATAATCAATGAAAAAACGTACAATCAAACATGACAGTCGATGCAGCACTCTCCATTTGTTGAGCACAGATAAAAGCAGTCCACCCCTCCACCCCCCTGGCCTCCCTGCTCCATCATTGAGGCTTGTATGGGTATGGAGGTGGGATGATTCAGTGGCTGTGCCGAACACTTGTTTGGCCTGCCAACACAATGTCACCTCGCTGAAAAGACCTGCGTCTGCAGAGCGTTAAAGGTTGTCATTCGCCTGAGCGGTGGGAGAGAGGACACAGCAGGGGTCGCCTGTCTTCGTTTGCGCCGCTAATGAGACCGGCCGGCCATTCAACAGGGAGTGCACTTGTTAGTGTAGCCGCGTCCTCTGCCGTCCGCAGTAACAGGTTGCCCCCCCCCGCCGAAAACCACCCACCCCATCCCACCCCACCCAACAAAAAAGGAGCAGGGGTGCTGGGGCGAGAGGGCGTGGAGCAGCTGCCCTGTGCCCGCTCCCATTGGTTGGGCCAGCTGACAAGACAGTATCTAGCAGATGGCGCCTGCCGTGATTGTCTTGTGGCGGCTCAGAGGTGGCATGAGGATGGCACAGAGGTTTCTGCCTGACTGATCCTAGTCAAGTCACCAGAGCCCCCCCCAACCCCCCCCCCATCCTACCCCTACAACCCCCTCGCTCTGTCCCCACCCCTTGCACTGCGAGCCTGTGCAATTACAGACCCGCCGGGGGGTTTGACGATGGCTATTCAACCTCAGAGGATGCACAACAAAATACAGCTTGCAGCCTTGACCAGCTGGCAAAGCCACACACTGCAGCCTGCAACTCCACTGTGGGCTTCTCTCCCCCTTTTTTCTTTCTTTCCTTCCTTCTTTCTTTCCTTCCTTCTTTCTTTCTTTCTTTCCAAATCACTTGTTTCCTTTCCCTCGTGTCCCTCCTCCAGTCCATTAACAAATAAACTGATACAGGTCTGCAGGAAACCGAAAGGGTGAAATATGCAGATTAACATGCACAGTGAAAGACTGACGATGAATGACTGCTGGAGGAAAATGATCGTCGCGCCGAAAGTGACAACACAAAATCTGGCAAGGGAAATGAAGGCTAGAAGGCATTGCCTTTCCCACAATCACAACGATAATGTCAGCAGTAATCCTCCCACGCGACGCCCCAGCCCTCTCTCCCAGTGCTATGGACCAGTGGGAGGAGGAGGAGGAGGAAGCTGGGGGTTCTGATGAGTTTACAGAACCGGGTTGATGACACAAGCCATCTCAATATGCGGCCCATGCTCAGGGGGGAAACCAAAAAACCCGGAGAAGGTTAAAATCTTTCCCTTCAAGGGCCTCAATCAGGCTTAAAAGGAAAACAGTAATCACTGTCTTTCAGCCGGGCTTGGCCAGGCTCGTCAGCCCTTTCCCTGTCAAGGCAGCCGGAGCAATCAACCTGCCAGGCATTAGGAGAGGGAAGACAATCTGAAAATAAAGGGTATAATGCACCTGCCAGCAAAAATGGCCATTTGGAGAAAAGCTAGTGATCCTGGTGACCCTGTTGGGGGGGAAGGGGGAACTTAGAGGGGGGTTCGCACAGAGGGAAAAGAAACATTTAACAGAATTTGGGGAGATCTGCGATCTCCTGCATGCACTGACACCTCCCCTCAAAGCAGGCCCAATTATGGCTTTTGTATCACTTAAGGAATAAAAGCTTTTTTTGGGGGTGGGGTGGTGCTGCTGTTTTTCTGGGGGGTGGGTGGGTGGGTGGGGGGTAATCGCTGGGGCTTTGTCAGAGGACAATGTATTAATGCGAGCGCTACAAGGGTCCAGTGTTGTACGAGTACAAAACTAATGACCTTTACTTTTTCCGCTGCAGGTGCATTCCCTCCTGCTATAGCCCCGCCGAATGGGGCCACCAAAATCTGACTTCCACTTTCTTTCTATTGGGAGTTTATTCAGGGCCAAATGAAACAAACCTTCGGCTTCCACTGTTTCGGCCTTTGTGAATTTGGGACTTCCACGTTTCGTGTATTGATGGGACAAGACAACTCCGAGGCCTTTTGCGTTCTCCTTGAATGTAAGTGTGGACAAAGAGGAGCGTGCGGAGAGCACTCCCTGCGCCCGCGAGCACAACAGAACAAACGCTTCCTCATTCAGAGGCTAACTAAAGCCCCCTTTCAGCCCAAACTACACAGGAATATAGTTATTTTGTTATCTTTACAAGGTTTGTTTGAATTTATGGTCACGCCATTGTCCAGGGAACTTGCCGCTAATTAAGAGGCTCTATTTGAACGGCCACTGTTATCTTTAAAAGCAAATGTTTTGGCATTAAAAAAGCCTTTGATGTTGACCATCTCCTTATTTATAAAATGGACATTAAGTATGGGGAGTTTAATTAATCTATTACATAAAAGCTCTACTTCGGGCACTTCAGGGTATTTACCATGAGATTTACCTATGCTTGAAGTATAATGCAGAAAGAAGTGCAACAGCATAACTATGAAGCAAGGTGACTACTTTGGTGAAAACCTTTTTTTGCCTCTCTTTCTTGGCTCGTCAATAATGTTTAGTTATATTCTCAGCAAATGTGCCACCTCCAAGGCACGTCTTACCGCTCCAGGTACCTAATATCTTATGCAAGGAATCTGTGCTGGGAAACGCATCCTTCCCTGCAGTGTTGAATCAGCAGATAGACAAAAGGATTTAATTTGAGAATGCGTGCCGTTAGCGGTGCTGGTGCTGGAGTGCAGGGTCATACGGGGCGCCTGTGTTAAAAGTGAAACACTCCAAACGAGAGGCTGTTGAGTTCTTCAAGTGATTAAAAATATCCAGTGATTAAAAAAAGTAATGTCTTTTTTACCCTGCTTGAATAGAACGTGATTTAAACAATCTGATTTAATTAAATTTCAAATTTACTCAACCGTTTTGTGGTTTCCAATGTTCTTGAAGCCTTTTCAGGGCATATGCAGGCAAGCCTCTCTATGGCTTTCAATCCTTGTATCTTTTCCCTCATAATTACTGCCTCTTGTGACATGCCACTAACCGCCATTGCATAATACCAAAAGCCTGCTGTCTGAACCTACAAAATGCATCAGAAATCTCCATATCGTAGCTAGTATATATGTGGTACATTACATGGAGTAAATAAACGATAAATTTAACCCCAAATCCATTAAGAAGATGTGGTTGGATTGAAGCTTCTCCCTCTCTCTCTCTCTCTTCTTTAAAATCATACTGGCTGTACGTAATCAACCAAACACATTCCCTTTGCAACTTCCCCCCCCTGCATTAAGGCAGATGGGAGGCAGTGTTTTCATGAGACAGACCACTGCTTCTCTCGCTGATGGAATGAATGAGAGAAGGCAAACCACTGCCTCCACCAGCATGCCAATTAAGGCCAATAATCAACCAAAGCGTGGCATCGGGGGCGGCTCTCTGCCTCTGCCAGCTCGCTCCCCGGGCAAGACGGAGAAACTGACGGCCCACGGGCACCCCCGCAGCCACCCCTACCCCACCGCCCGCTGACCTTGAGAGGCCCTGCTCTGCAGAGCTTCCTCTTGACAACATGATGAATCGCTCAATCAGTGCACGCGCCAGATCCCCTCACAGTCCACCCCAATATCAAATATGCCAGGCAGGCGAGAGACGGGGGTGGGGGTGGGGGTGAGATAAGGTGGTTGTGATGGTGGTGGTGGTGGTGGGGTGGAGTGGCGGACGATGTCGCTAACTCACCGAGTGGCGAGGAGAGTGAAGGCGTGAAAGGCTCACAATGTCACTGAATGCGTTTTGTTATGTGGCTGCGAGGCGAGTGGAGAAGACAGGGAAGGGAGCGAGTTGATGAAATGATTACATAGTGGCGGGAGAGCAGCGGATGGGTGAGGGGGGGGTTCTGGTGATGAACAGGCTGCTGAAGCTGCTCTTGTTTAACACACTTTTCTCTACTTTCCCTCCTGTTTTTGTTAAACAGGGGTGGACAGTCTCCACAAAATGAGAGCTTCTCCCTAAAGTTCCTAAACGTGTCCACAGCAGGTCTAACAAGGGATCTCCCTTCACATTCCAGCCTGTAACTCAGTGGACCTCATGTTTAAAAGAACAACAAGAACCAGGAGACTCTGCCTGCTGGTATAATGGAGAAGCTAACAAACACATCACCAAAATCAATACTCCATCTAAACAAGCAAGGCAAGCCTGCTAGTGGTTATCAGCCCGTGAACCAATCAGAGGGGGGGGGTCTAAAAGTGATCTAAGACAATGAGGGCACATAATCACGACTCATGCTACATGTGCTCCACATAAACACCCCAAATCCCACAGCAAGCGAACCATTCCAACCCGAGTCTGTATGGAAGACGACCACATGAAAGCCCACTCATGGCTGTTCCGGCTGTATCGCCATGCTTCAGATGCATCAAGAACACTTTTTCATATCCTCTCCTGCTCTGGCTCCGCGCTGCGCTCTCTCTCTCCCCTCTCATCCTCCAAACTAATTGGGCTGCAGGACCCTGCCGGTCTGAGAATGGCGGGCTAAGAGGTGCAGGCCTCTGTGTGCGCCCGGCGTCTGTGAATTTAATCTCGCTTTGCCTTCTTATGTTTCCCGGGCCCCTGCAATTTTCCCGGGCTTTCATCTCGGGGGCTCGGTGATGCCGGATCATTTCCAATCCGAGTCCACTTCCTGCTTCCACTCGTGTGATCATAGAGGCTCGCTGGTCGCAACCAATGTGAAAGGGGGAGGGAAAAAAAAGACGAAAAGAAAAAAGGACTAATGCCCTGAGTCATTGTTAACTGGCTCATATTGGCTCCAAATTCCCCTCAGTCGGGGGGGGGGGGGGGGGGGGGGGCAGCTCTGAGTAGAAGTAGCATTTGTAGATGTAGAGTAGTGGAAGGAGTAAGCAGTAGCTATGGTAGCAGGAACGCTAAATAAATTACCAGCTAAAAAAACACTACAGTCTAATTCATCATATATCAGCGTTGTTCATGGGATAGCGGTCGTAAGAAAGCCTTTTCAAGTCTGTAAACAGAGTTGCTGTGAGTTGTTGATTGTACTAAATCTGTTCACACCACTAAGAGTATGTCATTCTGTACTATAGATTCCAGACTCATGACCAGGTCTGAAGTTCCCCCTCTTGAATCATGACTATGAGTAATCTATGTGTAATCTATGTGTAATCTATGAGTAATCTATGTGTAATCTCACCTTCCTTCTGCTCTGTCATCACAGGCGTCTGCGTCTCCTTTGTGTAGGACACCATCTCCTTTGGTGGGAAGTCCACGTGGGTGACCTTGGCCATGCCCAGCTTCACAGGTCCGCGCCTAAGGTCACAGCAGGGCATAACACACTTCATACACTGACAAGAACCAGGAGGCTCACACCACCACGCACCTGGCCTCAGGCAGAGGAAACATGGCCTTTAGGAAACCATGTCCTTCACCCATACTAAACAACAAGGAACCATTGTTATGTTTGTAGTTAAAGTAGGCAGGGAATCCCATGTATTTTACTTTTTTTAAATATCAAATGAGAAATTAAGTTTTACTGCATACAAAATGACAAATTGCAGGTTTTAAGGCACAATACCAGTTCTGTTATATGGCATAAACGACTACATCTAACGTGACATCTCAAGCTATTCACGAGTAGGGGACAGGAGAGTAGACATGAGACAGTAGAATGGATGAGAGGAAGAGAGAGAGAGGAGAGAATGTTTGAGGAGAAGACAGAGGGAGAGAGAGAGAGAGGGTGGCGAGAGGAAGAGAGAGAGAGAGGGTGGCGAGAGGAAGAGAGAGAGGGTGGCGAGAGGAAGAGAGAGAGAGAGAGAGAGAGAAATAGAGGGTGGCGCGAGAGAGAGAGAGAGAGGGTGGCGAGAGGAAGAGAGAGGGTGGCGAGGGGAGAGAGAGAGAGAGAGGGTGGCGAGAGGAAGAGAGAGAGAGAGAGAGAGAGAGGGTGGCGAGAGGAAGAGAGAGAGTGGCGAGAGAGAGAGAGGGTGGCGAGAGGAAGAGAGAGAGAGAGAGGGTGGCGAGAGGAAGAGAGAGAGAGAGGGAGAGAGAGAGAGGGTGGCGAGAGGAAGAGAGAGGGTGGCGAGAGGACAGACAGACAGTGTGCAGTACCCCAGGTCAGAGTCAGAGTGAAGCAGCAGAGTGGAAGGATCAGAGTCCCAGTGCAGAGTCCTGATTAGTGTCACAGCGGCAAGGCAGCATTAGTGAAAAAGAGCAAGCGCACACACACACGCACACACAGACACACACACAGAGAGAAAGAGAGAGAGATACACAGATACAGAGGACACTGGTTAAACCTTATCACACTTAGAGCACAATACTGTAAACATTCACTATCAGCACACAATCAACAAAGACCACACATCTCACACATCTGTGAGAATTATTCATATTTTAGCAAATGCCTACAAACACTGTTAGGGACATCTTTGACACGAATGGATGGGCTGGTCATATTAAGTAACAATTTTCAAGCTCTGGGGCAAGAAGGCTATTTTGATAGAGAATGGTATCGGGTGACCGTCTGTCTTTGGACGTAGTGGGTTGCAGGAGTGGGGACCTGCCAGGGTCAAACTGGTTTAAATGAAGCCATCAGGGTGACTATGAGTCCCCCCCCCCCCCCCCCCCTCCTCGTGTCACCCCCACCCTCTCCACTCCCCAAGCCTCAAGAGGACCAGGCAGAGACGGATGGGGGCCAGAGACGGATGGGGGCTGGTCCAGCGTGACCTCCATGTGTGTAGGAAATGGTCACAGTGGTGACTGGGGGGTATGAGTCAACCCGCCGGGGCCTGCTGTGGGCTCTGGCCGAGCTGAGGTTTCCGCAGAGGCACGGCACTCTAATGAGAGGTTAAGCAGTCCCCCAGGCAGCTCAGCCTACCCCCTACTGCTGCGGGATTTATTTAGAGACTCTCCTAATCAAATGGCACACACGCTAAACAAGCACGGATGCATACACACACACACACATACACACACAGACTTACGCACACTCTCAGTTATGCACACACAAACACAGCATGATGTCTTACTAATATATTCATTATAAACTTTTTTTCACCAAATCCAGAGGAGTATTCGGCTATTGCTGTTAAGAGGTATGGAATTATTCAAATGCTGTGGGTTTGTCATCAGCACTGCCCACACAAATGGTGGGCAATGTGATTACATGTAAATAATAATTTTTCCATTAACAGCAAAACAATGTTGGAAGTAATATTTGAGCTACTTAATCAGAGATCACAAAATGCTTGATCAAATCTCCTATCTTCATTTTAAATGTAGTTTTCTCTCTGCACAATGTTTCCTTCAGTTACGTGAAGCATGGTAGCTAAGAGGTCTTCATTAAACTAACTCAGAGAAAATGATTTTTTATGACTTGTTTAAACCTGTGCACCACAGACTGGCAAAGCCACATAAATAATGCTTTTGTAACAGAAGAAAAAAAACCTTCATGCAATCCCGAGCCCAGGCCCTCCCACTCCCATGATTGCAGAGCCGCCTTGCATTCAGAGGATGAAGGCCTTCAGCCTCCTCATGAGAATCAGCTTCATTTTGTCATTAAAATATTACGGGGGAGGGAGGGAGAGATTATACCTGGGTCCCACGGCGCCGTCGCCCGAGTCTTGGCTGCCTGCCTCGCTTGGCGTGCCCACGGATTTGGCAGTGGGAGACATGGGTGGAGGCACTAGATATGGAGACAAACAAGCATCCCTCTCTCAGTGCCCACAGAGCAACAGTCACCTCATCATGCCAAAACACACATGTCACATTGAGCCGTGGGGCTGGAAGGACAGTGGGGGCAGAGAAAGAAAGAATGAATTGCAGAATGAAAAAAAGACAAAAAAGAAACTTGAAAAGCAATCTAAATAAAATCACCAGCAATTATGTGCACAACAATCCAAGTAGAGATTGAGCAGGAATAAAAGGTAATTTCTCAATGTAATGTGGTACACATTTCACATATACACCTTATAATAAGTAGCTACATTTTGCTTCATGGTACAATGTATGAAATATGGGGTTAAATACATTGAAACATAGAAAAAATTACCTGGAAAAAATGTTATGGTTTATTCTGACAGTAGAAAAAAAGAGGCATCTCCAGAGCAATTGAATTTTAGCAGTGATTCTATCCAGTTCAGAACATTTTTCACTTGCATTAATATACCCAGCCTATTAGCAAACATTTGTATTCATATTCATACAGTGAAAAGCAGTATTTTGAGTTCTTTGAGTACAATTTCATCAAAAACTGGAGGCCTTGAACACTGTAACCCAACACTGCGGTAACTCATTTTGTGAAGAAATACTAAAATTGGGAGAGCATCAGAGCCCACTACCTTCCCATCTGTTGTCTTGTTCTGTGTTTCAGCATGAAAACAATGCCACTGCTCATATCTAAGATAGACTACTTCTGCCCCCTTCTGTTTGGTTGCAAAACTGCACCTTAGAAAAATAAACTTTATTTGATGACTTTTATTCTTGTCTGACAGGGGGCCTTTAGCCTGTTTGCTGACATTAAGGAAATATGTAAATATCTGTTTGTAAAAATGGGATCTTGAAACTGTCACTTGCGTGAGTATCTGGTGTGGCTGCTCTTACCGGCGCACGATTCAGATGTGATGCCCATGCTCTGCAGAATAGCATCCGCCTCGCGCCGCTTCCTGTCCAGCTCGGAGTCATCATGAGGTTGAGCTGCTTCCTTCTTCTGCTGCTCGGCCTGCCAGAAGGGAGAGAGAGAGAGAGGGAGCTCAGCCTGAAGGAATGTGGAGAGCCTGACTGACAAAAGTGCCCATGTTTCTGCCATGTTAGTGTTGATAAGGTGTTGGTGTGGAGATGAAGCTTGTGATGACCTCTTTCTTCTTGCGGTCCTCCTCTTTCCTCTTCTTCTCCTCTCTGATCTGGGCCAGCCGCTGCTTCTTCCGCTCCAGCTCGGCCTTCAGCTCACTCTTGTCAGACATGGCGCTGAGCTGAAAACACACAAAAAAAACGCCGGCTTAAAGAACACTCCAACTTCACCTCTCTAAACTTCGCCGTCCCTCTGGCATCGTACACTGCCTCTAACTTAGCTCTGGCTAACACCTCACAGCACTCGAAAACCAACACAAAAAAAGACCTATTAGCAACTCTGTATGGAACTGAAACTCTGCAGTTTAGACAGGAAGCATGTGGGGGCGTGGGGTGGGGGAGGCAGTGGGGTACTCCGATCAGAGAAGTCCTGACCACCTGGTCTGGAGCACCCCTTTCCAGCCAGGACTCCCCATTCAGCTGTCCTTTGTTGGCTCGCCTCAGTGTCTGACTCTGCGCTGCGCTCTCTAGCAGATTAGGTGGATAATTTCAAGAGTCACTTTTGTCTGCCCGCATACAGAATTAATCTGCTCTCCACTGGCACACAGCACCTGACCCTTTCAGCCAGCCCAAGGGTGCCACTTCAAGACATTGGTCTTAATTGCACTACTTAAGGATCGACCCCCCCAGCCTGAATGCGAGTTGGGAAGTATTTTTTCTTTTTTCAGCGTAGTCTGTGTTTAGAGCACTTCTAACACAATGCTTTTAGAGCTTTCAACTGTTGGAGCACACCATAGAGGAATACATTTAAACAAACAAGGAGACCGTCAGTAACAAAAAGATCGACTGTAAAAGATCAACACACAAGTATCTATAAAAGAAAAGGGGGGGGGGTAATAACGTGAGGGGGGTGAGCACACTGAGGCTGTAGAATAAAAAGAATACTTAAACTAATCAAATGTTGTTTTCATATTAGGAATACAGGTCTAGTGGTAGTTCCACCACAACTGACTCAACAATGTCAACAAAGAGACATAGCCTATCTGTTATGTCATAGGTTTCATGAGCGAGACCAGAAGATCTGTTGACCAGCCTGTTAATTGTAGAATTAACCTTACTTTTGTGAATGGTCAGAAATGCATTAAACAAACAAGCATATTTTAATTTGTCACGGCCATGAAGAAGAAGGCCTAAAAACAAAGGACTGCAGAAGCAATAGGGAAAGTCCAGACTACCATATCAGTGAATAACTGAGTAGGCAAATATATATATAAAAAATATGTTTTTTTATTTTGTTTTGTTTTTTAACTGAGTTATCAAAACAGCCCTTTATGAACAGCCCTCTGCCTTCATTACTTTTGAATGTCAGGCCGCTGTGGTGGGTGTTAACCCTGACTCAGCCTATCTGCTGCCAAGCCACTTGCTGTTATTGTGTGAATTATTTATTTTCTTATGTAGATCACATCACTCGGTTTCACATGGTTTGCCATTATGATGCTGAGTGCTGCCTAAACCATCCTTATTCAATCACAATTATTATTGTGCAGTTCCGAACCCATTTTCTTTCTGGTTGCTGTCGCTGTGGCTGCCAATTCTAATCCAGCGATCAGAAATTTTAATTATGGGTGCATTATGTAGTGATTTTATAAACGAACAGCTTTGCCTATGTTCATGTCAAAATCAGGTCAAACTGAGGGTGTGTTTGAGGATTAATGAGCAGATCATTCCTTCTGGAGTCTTTTTTTGGGTACTTGGTTAAATCACATTGCCTACATTCACCTAACAATGAAACAAAAAGGTATCAAGTCAGCCGGAACGGACACTTTTTTTGTCCCTTCTTGTAATTTGTTGTGTTTGTTGTGTGTCGTTTGTGCCAATAAAAACTGACTTTGACAGGTCCATTTTAGTCAAATGATCTATACTAATGAAAACAATAACGTTTTATTAAGTAACTGCCTGTTTCTTATTTTACAATTTCAGTAAAAATGGGTCAGGTTAGGAGAATAATTTCAGAACATACAAATGGGCAGAAGTGCTCTCATGATACTTACATAAAGAGAGAACTTTTATGTAAAGTAGAAAAACAATTGTTCAGTGACAACAATGTGTAAGGGGTCATGTTATCTGTAGAGATTATGTATTTTGACCTGATCTGGCTAGCCTACGATACTAGGTCTCGTCGTCTCTTAATTGTAATCTATATTGTCTGATATAGCAAGCCATAAACTCCACATATCTTCACATTCTGATAGTAATCACTGCTGATCTCAAATCACATCATGGACCTTTCCTAGCATCAAGAAACGATTGCGGAAGCCATGCAGTCTAGAATTTACAGCAAATTCATTCTGAATTCACCCATCATAATTGTTCAAACATTAGCCAGCCAAGCATAAAAAGATGTTTGCTCGGTGTGTGATGACATAGCTAGCCATCCCAGACCTTCTAGCTGGCATATGACGCCACACCCAAAGAAGTCAGAAGCAAGCAGCTGACACAGCTTACACTTCTGCCGATAAGTGTGAATAATAGGCTAACGTTACTGAAGGGTATTGCACTGGACTAGCTGGCAAACCGGCTAACGAGCCAATTATCTGGTATTCCGAGAACAACACATACATGCTGTCAGGACCCACACTGCTGTACCCTGAGGCATGGCTAATAAATCATCCTTCATTGACCAAAGCTTTCCTGCCAGCTAAACAGGCCAATTCCAAGTCCAAGTTAGAGCCAGCTAAACTTAACTAGCCATCATAGCTAGCATACATGTTTCGGAATAACATTAGACATACTTGTTTCTACAGCCATTCATTTAACGTTACCTAACCGTTGCTTACTGAAATGAGAGGGAATTACTTAGTTCGTCTTCACAATGTGTTTATGTACATGGCCGCTGGAGAAAACAACTTTGATGATCATACTAAAGGCAAAAAGATGGCTAGCTAATTAATGCTAGCTGATGAAGTCTGGCCAGTCAGGCTAACGTCAGCCTGTGGTTTAAGGACAGAAACATATATAAACGCACAACTCGCTTTTATCATTGACGCCCATTTCTACACGCAGAATCATACGATAAGTGCTTGATATTGATAACAAACAACTAACCTGACAGTAACGTTAGTCTGGTGTTCCTTCGGCTAGAGTAATGCAACCGTGCTAGTGCTACAAACAACTTTTCCTGGTCAGCGGGAGGTTGAGGTGCAATACTACGGGTACCCGCGTAGCACAAATGGATGACAAGTTATTATGAAGATACACGTTGCTATTTTTTATATAAAGTTCTGTGGCAGGCTACGCTATATAGTTCAAATTTGAATCTCTCAAAGAGATACATAAGTGTTTTGTGTAGAATGTGTTGGAGAGATTTTTCAAGAATACTGCCTCCAAACAATTGCAGTTGAGTGTGTTCAGTAGACTATAGCCTACTTGTACTAAAATCAGTGAATATATTTTTACTTGTTGGAATGTAGCATCTTTTTCAAATAGCTACTGATCAGGCAGAAACTGATATTTAGTGTGAGAGCAGGGGACGCCATAGACATATATACATGTATATATGTCTATGGGGGACGCTGTCACATAGGCCTAGTGCACTCACTGCGACAAACACTCTTCTTCTGAGGTAGGCTTGGCTGAGGTAGGTATGCTAGCTAGATCACTGTGTTAGATCATTTTTAAATGTCAGTCGTTTTATACTGATTTCAATCAATCTTAACATTTTGTTAGTAAACGTACCTCAATGTTTTGATATTGTGGTAGTATTTTTGTATTTGATGGACATGGATTAACCTTTGTATGAATAGCCTCTCTCAAAATGGCTATTTTTTAACAGGCTATCTTTATTAGTATGTTCTGGAAAAGCCTACCTTTTGCATGGAAGAGCTGTATTGTCATTGAAGTCATCTGGTGTGAAATCCCTGTTATCTGACTGCCAACCAACTCTAGCTTTGACTGATAACCATGCATCATGCCATCATGCCTATTACAGCTGTTCCAGGTGTTGATTTGTGCACTGACTAAGTTCCAAATGAAAAGAGCCTGCCAGGACAGGAGTTGAAGTATGTTTCTGATGTCTGATGTAAGGCACAATCTGTATCATAATTTTCATCACAGTCGAGCACTAAAGCCTGGCTTACTGTAAAGGTACATCATGTTACTGATTTTGCAATTTAATACAGTAGAAGAGTTTTCAACAAAAAATACAAGCTACTATTGCACAACAATAATCCATCCATATCATATCAAATTGAAAGTAAGTAGGCATACGTAATTATTCATAGCATTATTGTGAAGAAGTTACATGTTTGTTGGTTGTTACTCTCTCTTAAAACAAGTATCCTATGCTGGCATGGAATAGATGTACATTTACAACATGATTATCTTGAATTTTAAGTCTCTTGAGCTTTAAAAAGACATGAAACACAGTGTGCTAACTTTTAACCATAGTGTGAAAACACCTCATCAGGCAAAAATGCTTTCGTGGCCTCACTCGCACAGATGAAGACACAATTTAAACAGATATTGATGGTGGTGCCATTTTTCTTTTTCAATTTTCACAAAATGTATGAGAACATAAGAAATACATAAACAACGCAAATGCACCCTGATGAATCATGACGTTAGGTGGTTTTGTTTTGTTTGCTTTTTTTATGGTATGTTTTATGAACTTTGCAAATCAAATTAATAATTAAGTTTCACTATGCCTATGTTTTACGCCATTATATAAACTATGCAAGTAGTGGCTGCAAACGGTTCTCGGGGAAAACCATGTGCTGGTATATTGTTCTCAGATAACATGGTGAACGTGGTGTCTCTCATATGCCTTGCTGCTGTGTAAACCACAAACCTAGGTGTAACAGGTTAGAAAAGCAGGTTTAAATAATTGCACAAGATAATCTGTTACCTGTATTTCAGTTTCTTTTTAATCTTTTATTTTGATATCACAAGCACACTGGTATTGGGGGTCTCTGGTAGCCCCCCTGTCTCCCCCTGTTTTGTTCCTCTCTCCCCCCTTCCTCTTTCCTGTTTGACATATGCTGGGAATGAGGTAGGTGGTTGAGTTTCATGGGGATAAAGAATCTAATAAATATTGCCTTTAAAAATAGGCATCTATGTTATTATATATCTTCTTATAACTTATTATTATATGTATTATATATCTGAACTATTTATATGATATATCCCTCTGACATATTGTTTATATGTTTTTCCCTTTTGTTACATGTGGGGGCTAGCATTGAGAGTGAAGCTAGGATACGGTAGCTCACCAAACTGTGTGTCTGTTGGTGTGATTTCACAGGTGTGATACGGTTTTTACTTATCTTTTTTTAATGTATATATAACATGTCTGTTCTTATTTTGCCTGTTTGACATATGCTGGGAATGAGCATTGAGAGTGAAGCTAGGATACGGTAGCTCACCAAACTGTGTGTCTGTTGGTGTGATTTCACAGGAGTGATACGAAATAAAGATACATCTCAGCAACTGTCCACGAGTCACAAATATTAAAAACACAACGCAGAAGTCACACCGGTTACATAGGCCACAGTTGATTCAGTTGAAACGGAAACAGCAAAAACCCATTTAGTTGTGCAACTGCCACAGGTTGAAGCAGGTGGGAGATAAAAATAACTTCACATACAATAACAAGAAAGGGGCTTCAATTGCTTAATCATACAAAATAAATGTAATATAAAACAAATTATTTTCTCATTATGAGACTAATGTATGATTGTATTCTTAAAAAAAATGACTGAGAATTTAGTTTGCTTACATTTAGTTCATCTGAGACAACAAGGTGTCACAATGTCTCCAAACAATGTTTCCATCAAAATTATAACACGTTTTTTTTATGTTATTCTGTAACTAACAGTTTATGTTTCCTATCTATATTTCTATCTGATAAATGCTTATCACTGTCTTTAGTAAATAATGAGGAAATGAATGGTGCAATTGACTCACAACTGAATAGAGTAAATTAAATCATAGATTAAAAGTTGATTTCATGTGCATGTATTAGCCTGCCTTTATGGAATCAGGCCCTGTTGTTGTTGTTGAGGTGAGCAGGCCTCACCCAAGGCTTTGGGGTTTCAGGGAGGGGCCCTCTGTCCCCGCAGAGCTTTCTGAGAAGTGTCTGGTCAGATTGGTGTGTCATGTTGGCCAGTCTCAGCTACTCTTCTACAGAGAAATATAATCAGTATCACAGCGACAACATTTCAGTTAGGCAGCGAACAACAGTGTGACGGAGTGCCGTCACTACACATGAGTATGTGCTCTGACTGCCATACCAACAAGCCTGGCTCTTTGGCGTTGCGGTCAGAGTGCATGTTTGGCACCCTGTAAAGCCGGGTTCAAGTCCAGGTGGGGTGACTATGCTCTCCCCTTCACTACAAACAGTCTGTCAAATAATGTGGACATGCACAACTCGTGTGCCTGACCTGCAAGCCTTAAATTAGTCGGTGTGGTAATTTGGAAAAGCTTCATCCAGTATAAATTCTCACACAGTGATTAAACATTCCCTTTGCCCTAACAAACCAGAGTAAGCTCTCACTGAAATGTCCATCCAGAGCCTCCTGTATGATGTGTGCATAGTGCTTGAAGTGACAGTAAGCATCTTAAGATACGTACTTTTCTCTCGCCTCTGTTTACATTTGCAAAGGCAGCACAAAACACTGCGGATGATTAAGAGAACCACTAGTCCTCTTCCTGTCAGAATCCCCACTATTAGCCACAGGTCCATGCCAAACAACAGCTTTGGCTGCTCCGCATGGCAACATTATGACTCACTGATGTCCCCAGAACCCCACTGAGAATCATATTTATTATGTGTTTCAACAACAAAGGCAGTATGCCTTTGCAAGAAGGCATCACATTCTCACTTGTAATCACAATGTTCCAGTTTTAACAGCATATGAAAAAGTGTCATCAGACTTTAATTCTGCCATGCTTAAAATAAGGGAATTGTTATCTTTTCCATGCAGCTTTAGACCATTGTGGTTCCATGAGAAAGCCATCCCAATGGAACTCAAGTATGTGCACAGTGGCTTTATCACATGTGCAACTCATGATGGGTCTGTTCCATTGTTGAAAAAGATCAGTTAAGAGTAAACAAATGACTGAGCATTTCTAATGTATGATCATTTTCATTCAAATAATTGAATCAAATCAAATAATAATATTTTTATTTAAATAAATACAATACAATACATGGGTTTATTCAAGATACATTTGACCACAGACATATCACCATAATAAAGCTGTTCCCTTCTTCCACAAATTGCAAATTAAATCCTTTTCTTTTAATGTGTTTATTTTGAAGAGACTATAGTGCTTAATTCACAGATAGATATATACATATAGATTAACCTAATGGGTAAATGAAACCCTAAATACTAGAACTGAAGAATACTTGCTACGACCATAAGGACTTAAGGACAAGGAAAACATCTTTGAAGATTTGTTACTACTCTAATTGAGGTTAAACAGTAATCTGTGGCAACTGCAACGAAGGATAATTTGGTGTGTGTGGCTAAACATCATTTAGTAAAGCATAGTTGAATGTGACAGAAAATTAGTTTCAGTCCTTTTAAAACAGGATATGCATACATTTTCTCACATTTTGTGATTGTGTGACACAATTACAAATTTGGCCAATTTGATTTCAGTTGTTAGAACCTGGCCAACCAAACTGTGCCTCAGGTTCTGTATGGTGAATATAGGTTGTAAGTCTAAGACCAAGACCTAAGACCTTCTCACTAAGACCTAAGACCTTCCATCTTCATGCCAGAAGCTTCCCTTTGGCTGTCCCCAATTAACCACCTAGAGAAATGTGAGCAAATCTCCTGTAGATGATACAAAATGCTACAGGTTAAAAACTAAATTATATACACTACCGTTCAAAAGTTTGGGGTCACCCAGATCATTTCGTGTTTTCCATGAAAACTCACACTTTTATTTATCAAATGAGTTGCAAAATGAATAGAAAATATAGTCAAGACATTGACAAGGTTAGAAATAATGATTTCTATTTGAAATATTAATTTTGTTCTTCAAACTTTGCTTTCGTCAAAGAATGCTCCATTTGCAGCAATTACAGAATTGCAGACCTTTGGCATTCTAACTGTTAATTTGTTGAGGTAATCTGTAGAAATTTCACCCCATGCTTCCTGAAGCACCTCCCACAAGTTGGATTGGCTTGATGGGCACTTCTTGCGTACCATACGGTCAAGCTGCTCCCACAACAGCTCAATGGGGTTGAGATCTGGTGACTGCGCTGGCCACTCTATTACAGACAGCATACCAGCTGCCTGCTTCTTCCCTAAATATTTTTTGCATAGTTTGGAGGTGCGCTTTGGGTTATTGTCCTGTTGTAGGAGGAAATTGGCTCCAATCAAGCGCTGTACACATGATATGGCATGGTGTTGCAAAATGGAGTGATAGCCTTCCTTATTTAAAATCCCTTTTACCTTGTACAAATCTCCCACTTCACCAGCACCAAAGCAGCCCCAGACCATCACATTACCTCCACCAGTGGCGGTTCTACATGGAATTACGCCCCGGGCGAAACCCCCTCTGAGCGCCCCCCCCCCGCCGAAAAAAAAATAATCTTATTTATTTTTTATTATAACAATATAAGTGAAAGACAAACTTAAATGTATCAATTGCACAAATCTTTCAATTGAGAGAGAGAATCAATGCACACATCATGTACATTAATGTTAGCTAACCAGCTCTCTGCAAGTTAGGTTGTGCAAGCACTCAACATGCATTATGGTTTAGTTGAGTTAGCTAATCGTGGCTAACAGGATTTCGCTAACGCTGGCTAGTATAGTTGTGTCAAAAGGAAACATATGGTGTAACCAGCTAGCTATCGACCTGTTCATTATTGAGATTATACTAGTACTCAGTATGCTGTTATATTCTGTTAGTTGTGGCTAGCGGGACTTCGCTAACACTTTAGCCTAGTGTCAAGATGAATGAACATGTTCATACCCTATGGTCAAATCAGCTAGCTAACGCTAGCTAGCAAACAATTCTGTTGGTGCTCAACATTAGCTGGTTGCCTTAATAGGAATTTAGGTTTAGGTTTCCAATCTTCTTCTGTCCATTGTCTGTGTTATTTTGCCCATATCAATCTTTTCTTTTTATTGGCCAGTCTCAGATATGGCTTTTTCTTTGCCACTCATCAGGCCAGCATCCCAGAGTCGCCTCTTCACTGAAGACGTTGACACTGGCGTTTTGCGGGTACCATTTAAAGAAGCTGCCATTTGAGGACCTGTGAGGCGTCTATTTCTCAAACTAGAGACTCTAATATACTTGTCTTCTTGCTGAGTTGTGCACCAGGGCCTCCCACTTCTCTTTCTACTCTGTTAGAGCCCGTTTGTGCTGTTCTCTGAAGGGAGTAGTACACACCGTTGTAGGACATTTTCAGTTTCTTCGCCATTTTTCGCATGGAATAGCCTTCATTTCTAAGAACAAGAATAGACTGGCGAGTTTCACATAAAAGTTCTCTTTTTCTGGCCATTTTGAGAATATAATCGAACCCACAAATGTGATGCTCTAGATACTCAACTAGCTCAAAGGAAGGCCAGTTTTATAGCTTCTCTCACCAGCAAAACAGTTTTCAGCTGTGCTAACATAATTGCACAAGGGTTTTCAAGGGTTTTCTAATCATCCAGTAGTCTTCTAAGGCGATTAGCAAACACAATGTACCATTACAACACTGGAGTGATAGTTGCTGGAAATGGGCCTCTATACACCTATGTAGATATTTAATTAAAAACCAGGCGTTTCCACCTAGAATAGTCATTTACCACATTAACAATGTATAGAGTGTATTTCTGATTCATTTAATGTTATCTTCATTGAAAAAAAACAGTGCTTTTCTTTGAAAAATAAGGACATTTCTAAGTGACCCCAAACTTTTGAACGGTAGTGTATATTATGGACATAATATCCTTTTATAATTGTTTAGTGTGTGGCAAGAGTCAACACAGTCTTACTTTTAATGTTCTCACTGAACTGGGTTGATGCACTCAATTTATTCAAACCCGCCATCTAGGGGACGAGGTGAATATCACAGCATTTGAGCACATTAAACCAGTGATGAACCTATCTACTTAAAACATTCTAACAGCCAAATTCATTTTCTGAATGTTATCCTCTGAAGGTGGTTGTAGAGTCAAGAACAATAACAAACTCATTTTAAGTGGTTTTCAAATCTCAGTCTTAATTCACATAGTTTACGTGCCTACCCACTCTGGCTATGTTGTGTATTTGTGAAATTTCTATGAATAATTTAGGATTCTCTTATAAAACTGGTAGATTGCAAATCATTGCATTGTGTTGATTTATGAAACAGGCACTGCACGTGAACTGAGACCTAGTTTAGTAGATCCATGGACACTGAGTTCCCTAAACGTTACACTCTCAAGAAGCGGTCCAAGGCAGGCCCCTCTTCATCCCAGATGTCTATCAGAGGTGACAAAGGAGGTACAGAGAGTGAGCTTCATATCTGGACACAGAGGTGGACAGTTTGGAGGATAGAGGAAACCTGATAACTTAATGATGTCTAACTTCTCCTCATTAACCTCAGTTTAGCTGAACAGCCTCGTCAGGCAACTACAGAGACATTCCATGCCTTCAGAGCAAGATCAGATGGGAGCAAACGATGACTGTGCCATGATCCATTACTTTTCCCTCTCCTCCATTATTTTGCTTCCTTGTCTCCATCTTGAGACAAACTAAATAAAGTCTAATAAGTCTAATTCATGCCTTGGCACATGTTCTATTATATCTATTGTATCTATTCTATAATATGTTCAGTTATATTTCTGGGGACTTTGCATTTGATGTACTGTAGCTGTTCAGTTACACCTTCACTGCCTCAGACGACAATGCATGAATGCTGGTATGAAGCAGTATCGTGTGAAGTGAGATGATTCCTTTCATTTTGTGCTTGTGTAGCTGATCAACACAACAATTAAATGTATTAGTGGGTCAAGGGTCTGAATCTGCAGGGTTTATGCTGACATACTGAGAAGGATGACAGAAGTCAACAAGGGAACATGTGGGAAAGCAGCAAGCATGCAGCTGAATGTTATGGTGGAAGAGGGTATTGAGGAGTCCATCCCTCTCCACACTAATCTCTCACTATTCTTTTTTCAGAATCAGAATCAGATCTATTGGCCGAGTACTAAAGACTCGCCTCCCCACACGACTGGTTCTTGGCAAGAGTATCCTACTGTTATTTGTGTTGTACTATTATGTCTTTGACAGGCTAAGTAATTCAATTTATAGGGAGACAGACCTATGCATTATGCTTTCCCTTTAAGAGAGGGTGCAAAATGTCACTGTCTATGAAAGTTTTAAAAGAACATTTCTCTAGAATGTGCAGATAGATTTAGTTAATTCTAAGTGTATTGATCTTTCAGGTGTTGTAGTGTATTATAATAGTATTTATTATGGTTTAAAATCGAGATAGGTAGCAAAATGTCTGTCTCAATGTCCTTCAGACTGGGTCGGACTTTTCAACTAAGATTTCTCAAAACTGCGATAGATCGATAGATTTAGTTAATTCTTTGTTTATGGATCTTCCAGGTGTGGCAGTGTATCATAAACGTAAATAAACACATTTGCAAGAATAACTTGAAATGGAGTGAGCTGAAGTCAAAGGACATCATAAACCTAAGAACAGCCGAGTCCAAAGAAAAAGTCTGCCGACTCAACAACGTCTGTCGTTTGTGGCTGGCTGATTCTCACTTTTCACATAAAGAAGAGTGCGGTGGATTTGGGGCAGGCTGTAGGCAGTGAAATTTTGGCTCAATTATAAAAAGGATAGCTCTCAAGTAGGCCTGCGACTCGGCTCCTTTCATAAGTACCAAAGAGTCATTGAAAATTGGATTATCATGTACACGCGTCTAGTGGTCTATAGCGGATCATTTTTTTTAAACAAAATGAGGAGAGAAAGGAGGAGGTTGGTGGAAAGAGAGCCAATGAGAGGTCCCGACTCAGACGCGAATGATGATGAGAGTGCAGGCTGCAGAGAGAGTGCAGGTGCAGGCAGGAAGAGATCGACTGAACCAGTGAAGAAGAAAAAGTACTAATTTCAACCACAATGGCAAACACAGTGGAAGGGAAACCTAATGTTCAGGGCCCTTATTCACAAAGCATTTTTAGGCTAAGGATCAGATTGTCAATGCCAACTTCTACTGTTACATTCTGAGGTGTCTGAGGGAGAACATTCGGAGCAAATGTCTTGGCCTGTGGCACGCTGGCTTTTGGGTGCTCCATCATGACAACTCACAGTTGTGTTGTATGATCACAGTCCGTGGGAAACGCACAAACTCCCCACCACCTCCACTCACCAGATTGTCTTCCTGCGACTTCTTCCTCTTCCCCAAGATGTTTAAGTTCAAACTGAAGGGTTGCCGTATTGACACAGTGTAGGAGATCCAAAGTGCTCCGCAGATGGTGTTGGATGCCCTTAAAGAACGCGACACAAAGTGTGGCAGGAATACTGGGAGCGCAAGGTGCACAAGGCGACTACCTCGGAGGAGATGGCGACCAAATTTAAATCAGGTAAATGTTTTGCTTTTTATAGGCGCAGCCTCTGAACTTTTTGATCGCACTACACAGCAGGGGGGATGGTCTCCTGTATTGTGTGATGTCTTGTAGGCCTCTCCACACTGACCTGTTCTTCAGCTTTTCAGTGTAGCTTCTTTTTGCCACTCTTATCTCCTTTGTCAGTGAGTTTCTGGTTGGTCCTTTTCTTCTCTGTTTTGACCACAGGCTTTGCAGATTTTAGTTTCGGCCTGTAGGTTGGAATAACCAAGCAGTGATCAGAGTGTCCCAAGGCTGCCTGGGAAACAGAGTGATATGCATCTTTAAGAATTGTGTAGCAGTAGTCCAGCACGTTGTGACATTTAACATGCTGTCTATATTTTGGTAGTTCGTGGGGTCTGTTAAAGTCCCCAAGTATTATGAAAAGTGAGTCGGTATGTTTTTGTTCATCTAATCGGTCAGGGTTTGCAGTGTATCATTCACGCTGGCCTGGGTGGGATGTAAACACCAACCAGGATGAATAAGGAAAACTCCATGGTGAATAAAATGGCTTGAAGTTCATGAACAATGTCTCCAAGGTCAGGCTGCAGTTAATTAGCACTGTGACATCTGTACACCAATCTTAGATCGTAAATCGTAGAAGCAAATTCCACGCGACTCGCTTGGTGTAGATGGAAGCCTGGCAGATGTCATCCATTATCGGGGATAGATTCACTGAGCAAGGTTTCAGTGAAATAAAGGGCGGCAGGATTTGCAAAGTCCTCGTTCGTCCCATTGAGGAGAAGCAACCCGTCCATTTTGTACGGCAAGGAGTGGAGATTCACCAAGTGAATCGATGGAAGCACAGTTCAAAATCCCCACTCTCAGAGCTTCCCTAGCGCATTGGCACGCTGCCCCTGTCTCCATGTCCCACAGAGAGCTGCTGTTCCTCCAATTAAGATCTCCAAAAACCTTTCCTTTGGTAAAACTGGTGGAAAAACTATCTGGGGTGAACTGCCTGATGTTAAAAAGTTCTTCTCTAGTGATAGTAATTGGGTTTGAGTAAGAACACACAGAGAAAACAAAACAGAAGAAAGGACTAGAGAGGTCTGCTGAGGTTGCCCTCTGTGGCGCCATCTTGATTTGATACTTAAGTATATTAAAAGTATTGTATATTAAAAGTATAGTTACAGTTTTTCTCAGTTAACACACAAAAATTCGGCACAATTTGCACAACCTTCACTTCATATATTCGCTTGACCCAATTTGACCCCACTACTTCACACTCCCTTATCTGCATTACACTCTGACTTTCCTTCTTTACACTCTGATGTCAATTACACATCACCTTGTTGTCAAAACACTACACACAATGTTCAATTGTTGCACACACAACAAGTATAATCTCAAAGCATCAACCGACAACACACAAATAGTCAAATCTCTAAACATTCAGGTCTGTTGAGCAATTTGCAATGAGGACTGCAGCATAAAGGTGCCTTGAGCCTCTGTTTTGTTTGGTAAACAATGGAGAACTTTGAAGCGATCGACAACCAGAGAAGGAGAGGGGTAAGAGTGAGAGGAGGAGGAAGAGGAGGACAAGAAGGGTGGGGCAAGGGGGAGGAGGAGTAGGAGGTAGAGGAGTAGGAGGACAGAGAGAAGGAAGAGGAGGAGGAAGATGAGGAGGACAAGGAGGAGGAAGAGGATGAGAAGGACAAGGAGAAGAAGGAGGAGAATAAAGAAGAAGGAGAATGGTCATCTCTAATGCTGCCATCATTAGAACCTTCAGGATGGAGAACAGGTACGAAATCTATTTGCCTTGTGTACTATAATACTGCATATCAATAGAATACAGTGTGCTCACAGTATTTGTATTTTGCAGGACTGAAAGAGAACCACACCGTGGAGGAAGAACACACACTTTCACCGCCGAACAGGAGACTGAAATTGTAAATATGGTTTGTGAGAACAACGCTATCACACGGTTTACACTACTGTACTGTTCTCTGTGTGTACCGAAATAAAACTTTTTTTGCTGCATATTTGTGTGCTGTTTAATGTTTGACTATGAAAAAAGTAGGCCTAGACTGAGACATTTTCCAAAAGGAGAAATGGCTCATTCTCCAGAGTCATTGTCATTCATTATGGTGTGTTCCATTTCTATGATTGTGTTTTCAATTTTGCACTTCAGTGTGCTGTAAATGGTTGGTAGTGTGCAGCAAATGCTTAGTTGTGTGTACTCAATGAATGGTATGTGTGTGTCATTTGAAAATATGGCTGTGTGTACCAAATGAAAACACAAGTTCCATTTTGTGAACAGTTAAGAGGTTTGATGGCAAAGAGTCATCTTGCAAAGGGAGTGTCAGGTTTAGCATTTTGTGTGTGAGGTTTTCAGTTTTGTGTGTGCAGTTTTATGAAAGCCGTTATTGTTTTGAAAAACGTGTGTTAACAATTGTGAAAAACTGTAAGTATATTATAATCTTGTATTTACATAAACTTGTTAAACACAAAAAGCACAAAGGTAGAATGAATAACGAACAATCACATTCCATGTGTGCCTTCTGACCAGACATTTGGGTGTCGTTACAATCTTTTAATGCGGCACTGATACTCCTTATTGGTGAAAACACTGAACTGCGTGTGTAGCTCCTGATGGTTCTGTCAATATGTGCATTTCCTCTACAATTTAACACCAGGTTGACTTGATCACATGACTGGTTTGACCAGTACGTATCATTATTACCCAAAATATTGTGAAACCAAAAGTTATATTTGCAGAATATTACTTAAAATTGGATCGAACAACAACATCTATTATAACAAATAAGCTATTTTGGTGGAAAGGTATTTTAAGATATTGGGAAAGTAGTACTCTTTCCTGCGACAACTACAAATGGCAATCATGGTATCTGTAGCAGGAGTGTCGTATTCACTTCCTGCTTCCTCTTCACCTACTCACAAAACCATTTCCACATTCCTCACTGCCCACAATATTGCAAACAGCAACTAGTTCATATTATCAGGGCAACTCAGTGAATTACCACCAGACACATTTTTATTTGGCTACACTACTCTTTCTAGCTGGCTACAATTACAAATGTATTTTTCGGCAGATATTTAAGATCTGAACATCATAAGGAACATCAGAGCCAAAAACAAACATGCTTTCCTTGTTGAAAAGGGCATATACTAAGCATGTTAGTTCCAGGGCAGTACATTACAGTTGGAGAGGAGAGCTGTGTGGCCCCTCTTGTTATTTCCCCTGCTGTTCTGGCCTCACTTCAGTGAACTCATCAGGGAGGCTGGGAGCAGGATGGCTAAAAGAATACTCAGTATATTCTTCTCAGAGGCCTGAGCAACTCCATTTTGTTGTGTGTCTGCCCTCCCAAGTTTGCAGTACTTTGCTCCTCATTGGTCTACGGATTCAAAATCAACAACCAAGACTTGGTTGCAATAACCAAAGATTTACAAGAATGACAAGAATGACATACTGTATGTATGTGTTGATACTTTGTTTGAGGTTTTATGCATTTGTTGACGATTTAAGTAAGTGTTGGCATAGGAAATAATATGGACCATAATGGAAATAAGCCAAGCATGTTTTTAACCTTGTTGAACATAATAAATATGGCATATGAATAATCCTATGCTCCTATGCAGCTGTGGCCAATTTTAGCCATCTAACAAAATCTTAGAAGCCTTAAAACAATAATCAATAAAAAAGCATGCTTCTATATGTAACTCTATCCTTCCATTTCAGGGGCCATAGAAGCAGTCCAAAATACCTCACTACACTGAGTGGGCTACAGATATTCTACTGTACCACCTGTTCTCTGGCTCTCCCATTTGCACTATAGGTAGCCTACGCAGTGGAAACGTGCTCCTCCCACTCGGGCTACAGCCAATTCACCTTTGTGCTTGTCCTGAAGTATGATTACAACTATTCTTTGACATGTATATGGATATCTCCTGACTCATCAGATAATTCCGCGCATACTTCGTTCGCTGTGTTCTTTCATATGAACTAGTAGGCTGCTTGGTAAATTGACGTAAATCTCTAAACTATAAGCGAACAGTAGCATGCCCAAACGATGAGGAACACGCATTTACTTCATCTGCTGGTATTCATATTAATGAAATGTTATGTGGGTAAGTCGATTTTTTTTTAACTAAACTCCTATTTCCTTGACTATGAATAGCCTATACCAACTCTCCTTTTAGAATAACCCAAACTACTCAAACATAAAAGATTCAAACGCGAAATTTAGAGTTGTATCGATGGTTGAAATCAAGTATTAGCCTTGGTTTAAAATTGACCACAGAAACGTTATGGGTGTGTAGTTTTGGAGTATTCTTGATTGTGATTTATTTCAACTGGATGCACTAATGTTTTTCGTTTTTCGTTTTTCAGATGAAGTCCTTTGCGCTATCAATGGCGAACGAGGAAGTACTATTACACTAAATCCCCAGTTAAGGGGAAAGTTGGAAAAAGTCACCTGGACACATAATGGCAACACGGCGGTAGAGTACGACCAGAGACAAGTTTTAATATTTGATCCGTTTAAAAAACGGATTGTTTTAGATTTCCAGTCTGGAGAATTGACTGTAAAGAGGTTAACTACCGGAGACGACGGTGTTTATGAGTCAACAGCTATTGTGAATGGGAAGAACCAGTACTCAAAACACGAACTTCAAGTAATTGGTAAGTACGCCTTTATCTTCTTTTAATCGCGCATTGTTATAAGGTTAGCCTGCTCAAATCCCCTTTTCTGAAAGTAGAACTCGGGTGTGTAATTCACCTCAACTGCAACACACACTATAGCCTACACATAGGTCTTGTCTTTCTAGTGTGTCAGACACGAACAAAATGTCCATTAATAATCCATTAACTCGGGACCTTGGCCTTTGACGCCTCTGTTGTGTTCAGGTCCTACCATGCATACCTGTATGAATGTGAAGCACTGTGCGAATAAACGTGGCCTATCAGGTTAATATGTGGATCATTTTTGTCAGTGTGGCTAATTGTAAGACACTTACTGCATGACAATGATCAAGGCCTTTTCTGACGTTTCTTATTGGGACTGAGACATGCCTGCATTTCTAATCGTGTCGTTTTGCCATCATTTCATTTTATATTCACATATATGGCATGTATGTATGGCACGTTTTTGGTCACAGTGTTTCACATACAGCAGAACCATTGAACCATATATGTTCTGAATGAAACGCCCTTTCTGCCTTTCTGCTGAGCACTCGCAGCCTACGAGTCCGGTTTATCAGTGACTCAGACACACCTATCCCGCACCCAATACTGCAGATTACTTACAATACTTGTGCACTGTGCAAAAGAAACGATAAGATAAAAGAATGATACTTCCAGCAAAATCCTATGCAGCATGCAGATCATTTATGTGTTTTTTTGTGTGTCTTAAAATGTAGCTGGTGTTCCTCAGCCAAAAGTGACTTGCAAACAGGCTGACCCAGAATCAGAAGAGACAACGCTCCTCTGTGGTGTAGAGGTGGACACCCCTGTAAGGTACAGGTGGAGGGGGCCTACGGTGTATGATCATCTAGGCTCAGAGCTGCGGCTTGGCAAACAGGAGGACCTGGACTCCGTTTACACCTGCATTGTGAAGAATGAAATCAGCGAGAAACAGGCTACCTTCACTCTAAGAGACTGCCAGTCAGGTCAGACATTTTAATAGGTTTTGAATAGCTGGTGTGAAGTCTTAATACATTTGCCTCAGAGGGTGATTCTGTGTACAAATAGATCAGAATACCATGGTTGTTTTATTGTTCCCTTATTGCACAGTTGTAGTTTGATGTGTATATGTATATTTGATCAAGTTGATCAGGACCTTCTCGGATTTACCTTCTATACTATTCCGCACAGCTCACTCCTATTAATGTTCATCAAAGCAGTAAAAGTTTAACTATATGCAAAATATGAGGTTATGGATGATCTTCAAAGTTCATCCACAAATGTATACTTATTTGTGCAATGACATTGACTCCTGAGCAAAAACTAATTCTCATATTTGTATTACAGGTGGTATCTCTCCTGGCATTATTGCTGTAGTTATCCTGTCTGCCATATGTGCTTTATGCCTATTGATTCTGATTCCACTTTTGGTCTGCAGAAGAAAGCAAAGTAAGCATGAAATCAACATTCCTCTAGTCTCTAAAGCTCAATGTATATAATGATGTATTGAACAATCATCATTTGTATTGAAATAATAGGTTTTCTGTCTGTTTTTCTCATCTGTAAGAACTCCTCAAAAAGAATCCGGCACACAAGCAGGCGGACGTTGAAAATGGTAAGACATGTTTTGGGGTTCGACTTTGGAAAGTCGTATTTATGCCATGTTGTGGGTTGGAAGTCAGAGCCAGTTAATTGGATATGTGAGTTAAGTTAAGTGCTAAGTACTTGAATGCTTAAGTGATGACAGCTAAGTTGCTGTTTGTTATTGTTTTTATTTATGTTCATCCTGAGGTACTACTACAAATCTTTTTTGTGGATTTAAATGAACACTTCATAAACATGATCATATCTAGAACCTCAAACCTTTCATTATGTAGACAAAGGGGGTTATTACAGTGCCTTACAAAAGTATTCTACCCCCCTGATGGTCATCACCTCAGACACCATCACATCTTAGTTACGAAAGATACTCACACATATTTTCCCAATCAGTATTTTTTTTTTTTTTTTTTACTTTGTCTTTATTGGAAGTAAGACACACAAACATATTGTACATACAGTAACAGGAATATGGTTAAAAACATACATGGGGAAATAGGTTAACAGAAACAAATTAATAAAAAAAAAGAAAGAAAAAGAAAAAGAAATACAAGGGTGAACCTGGCCTTTAACAGGAGGAGACTTTACAGGAGCCATATTATGCTTATATGAGTCCTTTAATATATAATATCATTCTTAATATTCTATAATAATGTTTATATTTTATTGTCCAGTCATGTCTACAAATGTTTAATTTTGTATCCATTTTCCCCAGTTCCTAGCAAATAACTGCTTTCAGCCAATTTTTTGTGATTGTCTTCCTGCTCGCTGTAAGAAGAATTTTCACCAGATATAGATCATCTCTAGCTACACACTCTTCTAAATGTCCTAGGTATAAGACTGTACATGTAAAGGGAATTGGATATCCCAGGGTCTGGCATACAACTTCATGTACCTCTCTCCAAAAAGGTTCTATTTTTCTTGCAGCTCCAAAAAATATGTGTATGATTTGGTGACATATCACCACATTGTCTCCAGCATGGTTGCGGAGTTCACAACTGTTTACTTGTAATTAGGGGGGTGATAAAGTAACGGATCTGATTTTTCCAGGCAAACTCTCTCCACTTATGAGATTGTGTGGTGGTCTGGTGACATTTCCACATTTCATACCAAATCTCAGTAGAGATTTCCTCATCTAGCTCTTTTTCCCATTTAGCTTTCATATATAATGTTGAGTGTTAAGAATTGAAATTGCCTTAGGTATTTCTCTAGTATGACGTCACAAGAATCTTGATCAGAGGATGAACCTCCCCATCCTTCTTTCTTATTTTTTTTTTTCATAATAGTCCCCCATCTGTAGATATCTGAACAAATCTGCGTTCCTTACACCACAAATATATTTAATTTCTTGGAAACTCAGCATTTCACCTTCCTTGATAATGGTACATATTGCCGTTATGCCTACATTTACCCATCTTCTATAGGTCATATCCATCCTCCCTGGAATAAATTCTCTGCCAAATGCAATCCATTTTAGAAGACTAAGCTCCCTACCTATTTTCAACTGCTTAGCAACTGAGTGCCATGTATCTAGCGTAAAATATGTTACTGGATCAATCTGTAGAGGGGTTTGCCTTTCACCAATGCATGTTTGGATCTGGTAATTGTGAGTGCATATCTCTATATCCTCCCAGCGGGTTATAGAGGTATTATTCCCCCAACATAGAAGTGGATGGATTTGTGCTGCATAGAAGTATTCCCTCAAATTTAGAAGTGCCATACCTCCTTTATCCTTAGGTAACTGGAGAGTGGTAAAGCTCACTCTAGGTCGTCTTCCTTCCCATACAAATCTTGATATCAATTTGTCCCATTTTGCGAACTGTGCTTGGGGCACCTCCACTGGGAGTGATTGGAATAGGTATAATAACCTGGGTTGTATATTCATTTTGACTGCATTTATCCTGTCTGTGAGATCCATGGGATAAGTAGACCACCTCTCTATATCTGTTTTTATCATATTGTTTACTTCTTCAGAATTACTGTTCTGAAAGGTCTTTGGTTATGTTTACTCCCAAATATTTAAGTGATTTCGCTTCCCATCTTAGTCTGTGCTTTTTTAGTTTCTGTGTTGGTGTGGTATTGAAAATGAGGGTCTGTGTCTTTGTTACATTTAACTTATACCCAGAGTACCAGCTGAACTTTTCTAGAGTCTAATTAAGAGTATTAATCTATCAAAAGAGTTCACTGGATCCTTCAAGTAAATCATCACATCTGCAAAAAGGCTTATTATATGTTTTTTGTTATGTGTTTGTATTCCACCTAATAAGGAATCTTGACCAAATTTTTCCAGTGTCATGTATAGGTAACCCCAATTAACCATATCAAATGCTTTTTCCGCATCTAGACTAATCAATAATTGCTTTCTGAATTTCTTTTGTAGTTATGGTTGATGCTATTTGTTTATTTTGTATATCACCTATGGAGGGTAAATCCAGTGAGTCAAAAAATGATTTGGTCTCTCCTCTGTTTATAACTGATGGTTGAGTATAGAGTTCCTTATAATCATTTCTGAATACACTTTCAATTCCCTTTGGGTCATATGTAAGCCGGTTTGATTTTGGGTCTTGTATTTTATGGACAGCTCTTTCTACTTGCTGCTTACGCAGTTTCCGTGCCAACAGTTTTTCAGCTTTTGGGCCTACTTCATAGTACGTTTGTTTGAGGTATCTTGTTTTCATTTCAACTTCTTGCTGCAGCAGTACATTTATTTTGTGTCGTATCTCTTTTAGTTGTTGTTTTGTGTTATCCTCTGGACTTTCTTTATGTCTATGTTCTGTCATCTTAAGTTCAGTTTGAAGAGACTGATATCGTGCAATATTTGCCTTTTTGAGGCCACTAGTAATTGCTATCAGTTTGCCACGCATGACAGCCTTTAAGGCATCCCACAAAAAGATTGGAGCTGTTTCACCATTATCATTTTCCTCCAGGTAATTATGAATTCCTGTTTTGATTTGGTCTGTTACTGATTCATTGTTTAAAAGACCTACATTCAGCCTCCACAGTGCATTTCTCTTTCTGCCTTTTTAGTAAACAGTTAAATATATGGCGCTGTGAACTGACACATCATTCACGCCTATTTGACATTCTTTGACTTTGTGCCTGTCTTCTTTTTGCATAAAAAAAATGATCTTTTCTTGAGTATACTGAGTGTGTTGCTGAATAGTGACTGTAGTCTCTTTCTAGCGGGTGAATATCCCTCCATACATCAAAATAGCCCATTTCCTCCCATGTTTTGTTTACCAGTCTTGACATATTCATCTTACATCTTTTCTTACTAGTTGTATCTAGATTATGGTCCAGCACTACATTGGAATCTTTTATCTTATCTTTTTTCACTTTACTCATTACTTTAGCTATTTTAACTGGGTTTCCTAAACCATTGACATTTAAAGACATAACCTTCATTTCTTCATATGTCATTGTCATTATTATTATTATTTATCCAAATTCTAACTTCACTTCCCCTTAGGCCAACATTTGAACAGACATTAACAATACACAGCAAAGAACTATTTAACAAACAAAAAAAAATCCTTTCCATTGAAAGACATAAAGTTGACTTCCAAGAGATGTCAACTTGCCTCATTATACATTGACATCTCTTTCGTTTTGGGGGAGAAGGCCTTTCGCAGGGAAAGGGCCCCCGCCTAGCAGCGTGAGTCCACCCATTTAGGGTTGCTCTACCCGTACTAGTTGTGGTCATGGACGGATTAAGAAACCACGGGCCTGGACGTGTCAAAGTGTTTTTGACAGTGTTTTTGTCAGTTCGCTCTCAATTGCCATGAGGGAAAGTGCCTTGAGCCGTTTTTGTGTCATTTTAGTCTTCAATTCATTTTTGATCCTGGACAGGACGGAGAATGACCGCTCCCCTTCGTAATTAGAGACGGGCAGAGTCAGAAATAACCGCAGCGCCACATAAACATTCAGAAGCATAGATTGCAGGCCACAATCTAGAGTTATTCAGAGCAGTCCTTTTGGGCTTGTGTCATCTTCGGGCTTAATAAACTGAGCTGAATCAGTTCATCGCCTAAACTGTCATCTAGGTCAGATGGGTATGCAGATGCCAGAACTTTAGCCTTCTCAATCACTGAGGCATTGGACTCAGACTTTTCACAGAAAAGCACACTGAACAAACTGCACAGGTGCCTGTAGGCCTCCAGACGATGTCCAAGGCTCTGAGTAAGCGTGTCGATTGCAACATTGAAGGTCTCTACCTGAAACTTGCGTCTTCCATCAAGCTCAACATCCTGCTCTCCACTCTCGTCAGCAAAAATCTTGCGTCTCCTTCTGCGATGGCTGTCATGTCTGTAAGTGTGGCGGACGCCGGGTACACTCAGAGCGGCCCTCTCAAAACTGTCAAAAAAGTCTCTCTGTGCAGCCACAAAATCATGCAAGGATTCGAGTGCCCTAACTGCAGTTACAAGGGCTACGTATATCACCTCGCTGCAAAACAGCGCTAGTTGCTTGAAATCTTGATAATATAGTATCCCAAAACTTGGCCATGAACGCCATCTCCAATGTCACCAATTGTGCACAGAGCGCAGAGCGCCCCTTCAGAGCGCGTGTCCCTTTTTTCTGTGTCATCTGTAGACAAAGTCCTAAGCCTCTCATGTATCTTTTGGTCATTTTCCCAAAGTGCTTTTGTTGAGTCAGCACGGCAGCTCCAGCGTGTAGTGGAGAGAGATTTAAGAGTGAGATTGATACGCACATTTGAATCTCCAAATACTGTGCCCCAGCGATGCGTGGAGGCGGAGGTGAATGTATATAGAGACTGTAACAAGTCAAAATACTTGCCAACTACATTGTTACAGGCTTCAATACTGTTGACTCCGACCAGATTTAAAGAATGGGCAGCACAGGGAACATAGTGAATCAATGGATTCCTCTTCTTTAGATGCGCCTGCAATCCATTGTATTTTCCAGACATATTAGAGGCATTGTCATATGATTGTCCGTGGCAGTTTGTCAAGTCTAGGGCAAGATCGTGCACCATTGAGACAACACAGTCTGCTAAACTTTCCCCAGTGTGACTAGTGATGGGCTCAGAACCTAGAAAGCGTTCCACTACATCGCCGTTTTGTTAACAAATCTAAATATAGGGGGAACTGATCTACATGGGATAGATCAGGGGTCGAGTCGACTATTACAGAGAAATATTTAGCATTGTGTAATTCATTTATAATTACTGGTTTGGTTTTCTGTCCCATAAGTTCTACAAACTCTTCGCAAATTGTTGAAAATAAATACAAAACACTGCCCCTACCCATCTGTCCAAAATTTCTAATATGTTCTGCCAAGAACGGGTCAAATTGTGACAACAATTCCAAGATGCCTAAGTAGTTGCCATTGTGTGGTGAACCTAGCAATTCGTCATTTCCCCTAAATGCGAGACCCCTCTCCCCCAGGAACTTGATGACAGAGACCACTCTCCTAAGCACCTCTCTCCAATATTGCCTCTCTCCATCGATTTGCTTCATAAGGTCGGAATCCACGGTGGCACCTGTGGCTCTAGATGTTCTCCACTTGTCTCGTGCTCACAGATTCGCAGATTCGCAGTAGCCAGTAACGAATGCTTGAGATTTTGAAGAAAACAGCTTGCATGCAAAACAGTAAATATTTCCTGTGGATGGGGAATACGTTATCCACTGTCTATCAACCACTTGGCCATTGGGCAGTCTGCATGTAAGCTGCTCATTTGTCAAAACTCGAGTCTTGCGAGGAACTTGATTGACAATATCTGCTTGCCTTGCTTCTTTTTCTTTTCTTAGCTTTCGTTTAGCTGCTCCACTTAGTGTACGGCTGTTGTCCATTTTCCATGTGCTCTTGTCAAGATTGATTGACCTTATCGTGAACTTGCCCAGTTTGGGAACCGATGCTGTAGAACATCGTTCGCCTCTGTGCTCCATGCCTCTACTTCTTCAGTTCGTGTCAGAACGGCATCTATCTTTTCGTTTTGTTCTTGGGAGTCTTTAGTTACTATCGCCAGTTTCTGGTCCATATCTTCCTTGAACTGTGACAATTCGCTTCTCATATGACTTGTTATTTCTTCTTTGAACGTTTTTAAGTCTTCAGCTCCGTTCTGCATGGTAAAAATCTGTTGGCTAATTCCGTCCGAGCCAATCTGAAGTGAGGTGATTGGATCCTGGTTGCTATCTTCGGCTAGCGTGCTAGAGTTAGACTTGACTTTAATATCGTCTTTCCTTGGCTTTTCCCTGTTCCTCTTGGTTTTGGGCTTCGTAGTTGTACTCATTATCCGCTCCTATTTTAATTAAGTTCTGTTCTATTATTATTTTTCGAGTTTAGGCGGAGTTTAAAATGTTGGCTAAAAGGAGCTCGAGGCAGCCATTACCGGAAAGTCCCCAATCAGTATTTTAGTGCAAATAGTGATGCTCTAGCACAACAATGCAAAATAATTTTGTCTAGTGTAAATTTAGGCAAAATAAGTTATTTGTCTGCTGATAGTATTAATTTTATACCATATATTTTGAGACTCTCTGAGTTATGATCACTTCAGGAAACAGGTTTAATCTTGTACAATGATACGCAGCTGATTCCTTCACTGCTAACATTAAAAATGAATAAAGCAGGTTTGAATACTGTTGCAAGACACTGTATGTAGATATGGGGTCACATTGGTTTTCTTCCCAGGTGAGAGACAGGATTTAAACCTAGTGTGAGACTAAATTCCCCCTAATACTGAACTAGTTGAGTTATTGAATCATAAATTAAAAAAACTCAAAAACACGGGCTGGTTTAACCTCAATTTAAATGTTTGTCAAAGAGGAGATATGAAGTATTTGAGCTACAGACCAGTGACTACCACCAAACAGACCAAGTAATTAAACAACAGGAATACTTTGGCCCGGATTTTTGGAATCTATGTGTAATATTTACTAACACTCCCAAAGGAGGTTATATAGTGTTTTTCCATAAAACATGTATGTTGATCGCATGTGCATGGTGCATGGTGCAGGTGCCTCTGTGACATCCATTTGGACACTTGTGTGTCCAATTCCAACTATAACCTGTAACTGGAACTTTTGAAAATATGGATTTTTTTTTTAACTTTTGGGCTAAAATTGACTTTCGTGTTCAAAATGGAAAAACTCAGATAAAGTATAAATGTTTCGAATCCTTCGAAGTTTGACTGTGGAGGACATTTGGTAGTTGGACATTAAGTTATTGGTGATTATAATGATTATATCACTCCCTCACTCACATATTTGTTGTTTTTACTGTTTAAGGAGAAAACAAAAACCTGCTGTCATCAGGCCAAGCAACTAACAAGAACACAGGTGATCATTTTGATATTTAGATTAGGGACACATGCATCCTAATCACTTGCATCAATTCAAGCCAATTGTAAGAATTATTTGTTTATTTTATTTATTTGTTTATACACAAGAGGATGTTCCTGTAGCCGAATTGCTAGAGAGGGTGTTGACAGCATCAAGGTCCTGGGTTTGATAACCCAAGGACCACACATACTGATTACAATGTGTATCTGTACTTCACTGTAAGATGCTTTGCATAAAAACATCTGCTACAGTGGAACTGTATGATTCTGACTTATCTGACAAGTGTAATAATGAAATTGTCTTTCCCTATGAAGGAGGAAAGAAGGAATCAAGGGGACTGTATCGTGGTAAGAGAAAATGCAACAACAAAAACACATGTAAATAAATAGTGAACACATAGAGGATGAAAATAACTTAATCACACAGAAATGATGTGATATTTGATTCAGAAAGTGGATTTGCCTGAGTGGGTTCATTATTATTTATTCATTGTGCTCTTTCAAGCTGTACATCTCAACCGGCAGAGTGGCGCTATTGAAGACGCAGAAAATGAAGAACGTTCTTCTTTCTCATTACGAGCAACCCTTCCAAGCCATGCTAAACTAAGGCCTCCTAGGGCAGGAGATGAACAGGCAAATGGCTCTTTCGGAGCTAAGGACCGCAACAGTCCAGACAGATCTACAGCCAGTGGGTTGCAGCAGGAAGATCAAAGTGCTGAATCCAAACCTGTGCCTGTAGAGAGGGTCACACTGGACCAGAAAGCTGTGGTGGTCCGATCACAGTTGCATGGTAAACACCTTGCATCAGCTGTCATTAGTCATTCCTCATCTAGTGCAGAGGAGCCTGACATGCAACTGAATGCTGTCAATTGCAGCAGGAGGAATTCTGAGAATGATGGACGTTCTAATTTAAATCCAGAGGGTGTGTCTGAAGAAATGAAACCTTATCATTCCCACAACATCACTGTCACGACTGAGGGAAAAGACCGAAGGGAATGCTGTGAAGAAGAAGATAATGTGAGTGACACAGAGAGAGGTGCTGATATGACATCTGAACGAGGGGTAGCAGAGGAGAAAGATGGAAATGACGAGCAGCAGACAGCCTCAGAAAATGGTCAGGAGGAGGAGAGTAGCAAACAAGAAAAGGAAGATAGTGGTTCACTTTTAAAAAATCAAGAGAACCACGAGATGGTTGTGGAAGAGGGTTCTGTGGATAAAGAAAGGAATGGTGAGAGAGTTCCTCCGGATCAGACTGAAGAGGAGGAAGCCAATGACCGTGAACATAAGGAAGAACTTCCTGAGGTAGAACAGGCTATTCAGGAGCATCTAAAGGAAGATGCTCCAAAGGATGAAATAAAGAATGTACAGGATGACCAAGATGAAGCTGCGATGGACCCTGAGCCAGAGAGAACAGGAAATGAGGGGGAAAGTGGTATAGTGCATGAAAGAGAAAGGACTGCTGAGGAGGAAGAGGAGGAGGTGGAAGAGGAGGAGGACGACGACATCACAACCAAAAAGCAGCCTCTTGGAGAGAATGAACAAGGCAGTAGCATTCCAGAACCCCAGGAGATGATGGAGCCAGAGGTGCAGAAGGATCTGACAGGGGATGAAGGAGAACAGGAGCTTCATGTTAGTGAAGGTCTGGAGGAGGGAAGGACAGGAGAGCATGATGGAGTAGAGGATGGAGAGATGGGTCCAGAGAGAACATGTCATGATGTGAGAGAGGGAGAAAGGGAAAGGAAGGGTGAGGATGAGCAGGGTGATGGTGTTGAAGTTGACGTTGACACAAATCACAGAGAAGAGGAAGAGGAAGGGCAAGATGGTGAGATGGCCGGCCAACAACAGGATGAGCTGAGACGAGAGGAAAGGCAGGAACCTGATGAAGAGACAGTGGGTGTAAATAGTGAGCTGGAGGAGCAACTTTTGAAGCAAGCTAGCAATACCAGTTTGAAGGAACCACAAATTGATTGTCAAGATGTCAGTGTGTCTGATGAAATGAATGGTGAAGAAAGTGAGAATAAGTCAGAGAATGAAGGGACAAAAAGTAATACTCAAGTGGAAGAGAAAAAACAGGAGGAACCGAACCCACTGAAGCAAGGGGAAGATCACAGCATACCTAAAGAGGAGCTTTTTTCATTAGAGGAACAGGGTAGTTGTTTACCTGAAGACCAAATAGACTGTCCAGATGTCAGTGTGTCAGATGAAGTGAATGGTGAAGAAAGTGAGATGAAGTTAGAGAGTGTAGGGACAGAATATAATACGCCATTGGAGGAGAAAAAACAGGAAAAACAGAACCCACTGAAGCAAGGGGAAGATCAAAGCATACCTAAAGGTGCGGCAGTAGAGGAACAGGATAGTTGTTTACCTGAAGATCAAAGAACTGATGAAGTTATCAGCGATGAAAATGAAACTCAAGACGATCATGAACTGGATGGAAAAACAGAAACTGTTGACAATCAAGCCACCCAAGACCAAGCTAAGGAGGAAGAATTCAAGCAAGAGCAGACAGAGCAAGACCAACACCAAAATGACACAAACAGCCCGCATGAACATGAACAAGCTGGCAAACCTGAAAAAAAGGATGAAGAGAATAATACTGAGATTGAACCAGAAAATGAAAGCAGTCAGGAGCAAGAAAAAGAAGCAAGTGAGCTGACGAAAACTGAGTCTGATGGAGAGAGAGACATGGAACCATCAGGCCAGCTACAGAGTGAGGAACACCTGGAACATAAGGATGAGGAACACCTGGAACATAAGGATGAGGAACACCTGGAACATAAGGATGAGGAACACCTGGAACATAAGGATGAGGAACAAGGAAAGGAAGAGGACATAGGACAGCCTGACAACACCCAGTTGCAGGCCCAACCATTAAAAGAAGAGCAGCATGTTGACATTAATTTGGAAGAAGGGAAAGATAATAAAACTATCAGTGACAGTGATGGAGAGAAGGAAGGTAAAGGTCAGAAAAAGGAGGACAGTAAACTGGAAGAGGAGGGAGAAGCTGGGGAGACCGATACAGACCAGGTCCAGGAAGAAGCTCATCCTGCAGTATCTAATGAAGAGGTCATTGCAATGGATGAAAAGGAACACAGTGTGACTGAAGATGAAACTGTTGAAAGTGTGAGTGATGTTAGGGAGGCTGAAAAACTTTACCCAACAGAGGAAGAGGATGTGGAGCGAAAGCAAGAGAGGACACAGAAAGATGGACAGCAGGATGATCAAAACAACAGTGTTCCTGATGACAATAAGGAAAAAGGGGATCAAAACAAGAGTGTTCCTGATGACAATATGGAAAAAGAGGATCAAAACAAGAGTGTTCCTGATGACAATAAGGAAAAAGAGGATCAAAACAACAGTGTTCCTGATGACAATAAGGAAAAAGGGGATCAAAACAACAGTGTTCCTGATGACAATAAGGAAAAGGAGGATAAAAAATACAATGAGGTGAACCCAAATCGAGAGAGTGACAAGGAGACACTTCTGGAAGAAGAAAGAGGGGACACTGAGGTGCATCAAGGACGGACAGAAGGAGAACAACATCATACTGAGGTGCCAGGTCAACTACAGAACGAGCAGAAACAAGTGGAAAACCATGATGATGATGATGATGATGATTACGAAGAGGAAAGAATGAGTGATGGAGAGGAATCAGTGGAGGGCAAAGCCCTTGAAGATCAAATGAAGCATCAGATGGAACGACCAAATAATAAAAGTGACACATGTGAAAACAACAAGGATGGAAGGGATGTAGTCCCAGAGAAGAATGGAAATAGAAATGATTATCAGGCAGAAAAAGAGGGAAGAGAAAAGGTGGAAATAAAGTGTGAGGAGATGCATCAAGATGACATGGCAAAGCAGGACAGAGCAAGCTATTGAAGAGGCAAGCCAACCACAACACAAGTTAAAACAATCAGAGGAAGGGGAAGATTTAGACAGAGAAAACAAGGAAACGTGATTAGGAACAGTGAACGGGAAAAATGGAAACGGGAAATGTGAATGTAATGTTTAGGAATGTTTTATCAATCTAATGTAGGATGTTGGATGTTTTGTAAATACACTAACTTTTTACATTTTATAGTGTGTGTACAGTATGAATGTGTCGGTTTAAAATCATTTAATAGTAAAAAATGTTGTGATGTGTTTCTTTCAACATGCATAGATGCTAGATCTTGTGGAAATATAAACTTTTTACCATTCAACACACGAAAACTTAAGAGAACAGGATTTAGGCACTGGTGGTGGGTTCGAAAAGGGAAGGACACACTTTGTCCACTAGAGGGGAGTAAAGGATTTCACATTGAGTAAAGGCAACTTTTACGAACAAGGCGTTACCTAGTCCTAGTTCATGTTGTAATTTCACAATCATGATAACTTGGCAACTGTTAAAATATTTTCTGATCAGGTTCTCATTTATACATTTTTTTTTTTATTTGGACAACTAAACTTTTAAACTATTTTAGCTTCTTTAGTTGCTTTCCATAGCAAACCAGACTGCTTTACTAGAGTAGATAGCAGTGTCCCATTGGGAGAACAAAATACTGACATCCTGACCAAAACGGCAAGACTAGACACTAGCCCATACAGTACATCCGGACAATCCCAGTAGGGTATTAGTCTGAACCCTGTAGAAACTGATCATTAAAGTTGTTTATTACGCTGTCATAAGCACTGCTTGCAGTTCCGAGGGAGGATACATTGGAATTTAATTAAATTAAAAAAGTTTAAATGGTAGATGACGATTCCATTAACAAACTATAGCATGTGATGTTTCTGACCGTAGTTACAAGTATGCAAGTCTGAAGGTTCGATTATTGCGGTTTCAAGTATTTTTAAATGTTTCTTGAATATAGGAAAACATTGCTTTTTAACCCATCTGTAAGACTTACACTCGTGTTGGCGTTACAGCTTTTTCCAGGAAGGCTACACCTCGACCGTCACATGGAGTTAAACTTCATGGGCTGAACACCACTCATTTAGCTGACCGTTCATGATCGCAAACTTAATTTCATACCTCTGCTAATATGATGTACAGCTTGTTCCATGTTCAGTAACATCTACCTCACCATATAGTCTTTGTACTGCATACTTGATTAACTGTTGTCTTAATGGCATATACAATCTTAAACTTTAGCCAAGTACCAAAGAAAGTCAGGGCATCATCGAGGAGCAGACACAGCATGTTTTAAATTCCACTGTGGCTATTAGCAAAGCTTGTTGCATCTATTGAGTAATTTATTTCTGTGTTGAAGTGTTAGCATGCGAGGTGGAGTACAGTGACTACATAGTCCAGAAGATGCATCTGAACAAGAAAACCACTTCAGAGAACCCACAGACCCTACACAAACACATTTCACGGTCTTCATTTTTATTTATTTTTTAAAGTCAATTGATATCAAGAGTGGGGTGGGGGACTATTGAATCTTAAGGCTGGCACATTGATGGATTTCATGTGATTGTGTCATAAGGGCATTCAACCATGAGCCACACAAACCAGAAAACAAACCTGGGCATAATTTGGCCACAATAACCATAATGAAATGCACCAACAGGAGATAGAAAAAAAAACATCTGTCTTCTGAATAAGGTATGGAAAGATGTCCAAACAATTTAGCTAGTATTTCTCCAAAAATAACTGAATGGTAGAGAAACTTTACAATAAAATAAAAAAAGACATTTGGAAAAAAAAAAGTGTCAATTTGTCACCATATTTAAAAAGATCGTAAGCTGTATGTATAAGTGATTTGCGCCGTATGAAGTATAAACGTTTATTAGTTAGAAAAAAGAAAAAAAAAATTATAATGACCAATGTTACAAAGCCCTTAAATTACATCTAGGACATTACAGTTTGAGAGTACAGGAGGTAGAATATATATAAAAAAAAAAGAAAAAGAAAATAATAAACTAAGGAAAACTAGAAATACGCGCACTTATGCAACAAAACATTCTACAGCTTCTGGTGCTACTTGATGTTAAAACGTATGAAGGCTTGTAGTTCAGTCTGCTTCGGCTTCCTCCTCTTCAGACTCGGTTTCTGAAAAATAGACAGCCTTGTTATTACCAAAATAAAAGTACCGATGACCCACATAAAAAAAAAATAGCCTCCGTTTAAAAAAAACCTTCACATGTGCATTGCTCACCTTCCTCTGCATTTTTCAGCCACTCCACAAACTTCTTCATCTGCTCCAGGAAAACGCTCTTCCCTTTGGCAACATGAGCCTCGCTGTACCATTTCAGAATGGCCTCCTCACTTAAAACATCCGCTGTGAAAAAGTAAAAGCAATAAATACAAAAACACCACCAGTGCACAAATCTGTTCACAGACACTTCTGGGGAATGAACCTACCTTTGTAAAGCAGCACCACGATCTTCTGGAAGGCCTTCATGAAATGGATATTGTCATAGCAGTACTCCTGAATTTTCCACAGAAGGGTCAGCTCAGACAGGCCCTGGGTGGTGAAGGCATTCAGCAGTGGACTGTAGAGCTGTGGATACAAGAGGTCAAGAAACGCTTAAGAGGAAGTGCCTGACCCAGTGGAAGATGAACAGTGTTGCAACTTGGTAGTAACAGTACTAACAGTAGTATGAGGGAAGTAAGAGAAGAAATAGAGGGGGGTGGCCTCAACCAGATAGAAATGTTCCTTCTCAAATATGCGCGCACACACTCTACTATAAGTGAAAGGCATCTGCTCCTAGATGGTGAGTTTCATTTCCTGTGGTATGCTGTGGCTCCCAAAGCTTTCAGAAGGCTGTTTGGGACATGCATTCTTTTTGGAGTATGGGCTAAGGTTACTCGCTGGTTATGAATATCAGGATGTTTTTTTTTTTTTTTTTGGAAGACTCTTTCTGCAGAATGTGGAAAAAGTGTCATTTTAATTTGTTGGACTTCATATTTTTGCTGACAAAGCATAGTTGGTGTTCTGACTTTTCCCCCTCCTAATTTAACACGCATTTCCTTGGATTTACTGACTATTCCCCTAATTCTTTCATTCACCATCAGAATCCAGACTTAATCTACTAGATTAGAGATATCTCTAGGAATAGCACTGGAGCTTGTACACCAGCTCTCAGAACAGCCATGTTCGAATTACAAGATTGAAAGCTTTGGGACCCTTTTAAGATTACATTGTTTCATTGTCTGTCCATATTTGTTGGGAGTGACCCACACATGTGCATTATAATCCACACAAGTCATGAACATAACTTAACCTAATCAAATTTAGACACAGACATAACCAGGTGTCATGTAGCAGGAACTGGGTACCTCATTTTGAGTGTTGCAGAATCTATTTGATCAACATTAGTGAATTTGGTAAGGGCCTGAGAAAAGGTCACAACCTATTCTAGATAAAAGGGCATTATGCGGTCTCTAATTCTCACCTTCAAGTGTTTGATGGCTTGTTCTGTGACCAGCTCCTCTTTCTTGTTCCACTCCACACAGCCCATCACACAGGACCATATGATGCTGATCATCGCCTGCTCAGTGATGCTGCCTTTCTTCATTTCCTCACGAACATAGGCCATGATCTATGGAAAAGAAATGAATAAAAATCCAAACACACGTCGTACAAATTAAAGATTTAAAAAAAAAAAAAAAAAAAAAAATCCAAATCTTCCAAAAGCGTCCCTCAAGTCTGCCAAAACAATGAGCGACACAAGGTTGTCTTTTTCATCAGTGAAGTCAGACAATCCAATAACCGGTTACAAGGCATTTTTCGATTTAGTTCCTGACCAACAAATTGTGACAACCTACTCATAAAGCCACACCTAGTATCCCCTGGAATGCCTTCACTCAATGGTTGTGTCCAGTTGCTGCGCACTCCTGGATTATGTGATGCAAGCTGGATTTAACAACGCATGTTGGTTATAAATTTGGTCCGACTTTAGCCCGTGCTGCGGAACGTCAACGTGTCCCATGCCATTAAAGCCTCGCAGGAGAAAGGCGGCTGCCGTTTTTTTTAATTTTTTTAAACCGGCTCTACGGTCGCTTTCAATCTGCTGCAAAAGCTAAAACACACCGTCATGTCAGATCGCCACCCTCAATGGCGGGAACCTCCCATGACCTGCGTTTCCTTAAGAATTTGTGAAGTTCTAAAAATGAAGAAATCCGGATCTCATATGAGAGTTCTGCAACAGTGGTATTGAAAACCTTTCAGTACTCCACTATTGTATGCCACAGTGGCGGCTGAAGATAAAGGAGCTGTGATGAGATTACGAGATCTGTAATGCATCTCAGCAGTGATTGATGAAATTATAGTTCATTTATCAGGTCATCATGTTAGTTTGAAAAGTAAAAGGGGAATTTTAACTGTTTGCAGGATACATTAATAAGGAACACTACCCTACTATGAGTCACGCCTGTTGTAAACTACAACGGGAAGGAGAAATCGGCCAGTCTTGACTGCAGTCAAATCCTCCCCGACAGAGACCGGTAGCAAAGTCAAACTCGGAGACAACCATTATTTCCCCAAGCACCAGGGCTCGCTGGTCCACTCACCTCTCTGACGGGATCTTGACGCGCCATCTGCTCCTGGAGCTCCTTCTGCAGCTCCTTGCGTTCCCCGATGCTCTGCTGGTTGCGGGCAAAATCCGCCAGCTCCTTCAACCCGGCGTCCGTGAAGTACTTTGAGAAGTGCTCACAGCTCCGCTTGTTGGCTGGGAACAACTCCTGAGACAGAAAATGCACATGTGAGACACTCTGCACCAGGCTGGGCTCTCCTGATCCTGGCTGAGAAATCAGCCATTACCAGAGTTTAGTGGGGCCAGCAGTAGAAATGTATTAGCAGTAAGGCCATCTTTTCTACTCACCATCAGACGATTGTCTATGCCAACCTTCCTCAGAGCCACAGCCACAGAGTTTAGGTCCCTCTCATTAATCCATGCTTTGAATAGTTTCACAGCAAATGTTGCAGAAACACCTGAAAAAGTAAGGTCCCACCAATATTAAAATCAGAGCAAAAGAAAACCACCAAGATGCATGTCCGCCATTACAGCATATGACGAGAAAGGGAGGACCACTCCATGACAGATGGTAGTGGCCTCTGGAACAGAACCGGGTCTAATCTGACACATCCACCCCAATGCCAGACTGTCACAGTCTCCTGCTATATGGGTTAGCTAACACACTAGCTCAGTTGGCTGTACATCAAGTCCTGCACTCCAGAACATTAGGATGCTCCAACATGCAAGTTCTGACATGAGTTTCTATGCCGGGGCAGAACTCCCATGCACTGGCACAACACTGAATGAAAACATATGAAAACTACACCTTACCCTCTTTCACCAGGTTCTCATTGAAGAGGCTGCTTAGAATAAGACCCGATATGTTCCCGTTGGCCAAGAGAATACCAGTCAGCATAGCAAGCTTGTTGCGCTCAGACTCTGTGAACCCCTTTAAAAACAGCAGCAACTGAAAAAGAAATAAAAAGTAGTGTCAAGAAACTGGAGCTGTAGTACACAATAGAGATGCAACTAACAACCATTTTGATATTTGAATGACCCTATTGAATTGGAAATTAATCAACTATTTGAATTATGAATCTCAGAATAACTCATTGCTCATTTATCTAAAGGCTTTTAAAAGAGCTCAACATTATTGGCACATCTTACGATAGACACAATAAAGGTGAGTACTTCATTCAAAAATATGCGTTTTAAAGAATGATTAGGACCAATTCAGTGAGGGCAGCTGCTTGTGAGCACAAGTCTGGTTCCTCTGACGAAAGCTATCTATGGTAGCATTACGATATTCAACAAACCATTACTTGTTCAAATTCATTCAAATGCAACCAACATTGGGCATGCACAAGTTGTAGAAAGCTTTCGTGATTTAGACGCTAAGTTTAATCAGAGATTTTCTAAATAGTAGACAGGCTCTGGTTTAGCATTATAAATGTTAAGGCACACAGGGAATGTGAACAGGATTTGCTAGGCTGCATGTTCAATGTCATTAACAAATCATTAAATCAAGAGAAAATGTATTTCAAAATAGAAAATGTTACAGTTCATAATGTGAAGCAACATGGCTTTTAACATGAACATAATTGTTAGCACAGCTAGTTAGCTAAATGTGGCAAGTCTTCATCCAGAGCGCCAACATGCCGCCTCCTCCTAAAATGCTTCAGCATGGCAACTATTCTGGCCATCGATTTTAGTCGACTAGTTCATACCCTAAAATACAGCAATCTTCACTCATGAAATTCACCAACCTTCTTCATCTCCTCTTGGAACCCTTTCTCCAGGTACTTGTAACGCCGGATCAGCTTGTTAAAAACCTGGGAAAACACAAAACATTGAGGACCGCTATGAAAATATCATCTATGCTGCAAACATGCATCACTGAAGAAGCACGCGATTCTTCAAGAAATGATATCACATGGTTAAGCCTCTCTTAGTACTGCAATAGACCATCTAATGGAGGAGCATGAGAGGAAACAGAGCATACAAACTCAAATTCAGATGTATCCGCGTACATGTAATGGGACCTTAGACGGGTTCCACACTTAATTTTACAACAGGGTCATGACCCCTGAATTATTCCTAGTTTACAAATTTTTCATATCAATATTACAATGACCCTTTAATTGGCCATGTTAAATTAACAGTATTCAGTAATTTACACCTGTCTGCAGTATGTTTTTATAAGCAACTAGTTGTTCATTTCTATGGTAATTTATGTGACGGACAGATAAACACAGCCATTTCCACTAACCAGGAGATGCACCGAGTAGTTCTGTGGCTCTTGTCAAACCATCCCTCGAACATTGACCAAATACAACATGCCAGTAAAGTTATCAGTAGCAACTGGGTTATTGTTGGGCTTTACAAGGTTTTTGCATGCCTTTTTGGTAGCTAGCTCCCTAGTTTTAACCAAATCCCTTTAATCCAACCTTCTGTTCAGGGACATCAGCATGAGTGATGTTGCGACTGCAACTTCCAACACGTGAGCAAGTTACAGGGCATTGTAGGCTAATGAGAGAAGTTTCGTCAGGCGGAGGTCTCGCAAAAGTTGAAATCAATGTTCACACCAGAGGGTTTCAAGCGTCCCAGTTACACACCTGGGCATATGCTTGCATGGTCTCCAGGTCCTCTTGTGCAGTGAAGACACAGAATTCTGTGCGGGTCATGTCATCGGATAAGGTTCCTCCTGGGGCTGGAAAGGAGAAACAGATGTCCAATTTGATGATTGTCAGTTGTCATAATTCAGCATAATCAACACAAACTGTTAAAATATTAGGGTAAATAAAATACTCACCAAGCATTCCACCAGCCACCAGGATGTCAAAGAGTGTCTCAGCATAACGACGGTAGTCGAGTTTGGCACCAGAGGCATCAAGGAATTTTGCAACCGCTTCCAAATCAGTGCCAGATTGATTTAGGCCTTGTACAATACTTTCCTGAAACTGGGTAGGGTCAAATCTCTCCTTTTCATCTGAGAAACATGAAATTAACACTTTAGGTAGGATCACGTGCCATGGGTTCAGGCTCAATCACATATTTTCATTTAAAATCGCTTACCTCTTTTCCTAGTTTTAAAACGCTGGCCGGTAAGCGTTGGCTTCTGCTGCTTTTGATTATTCATAAAAGACGCCCTATGCAGTCAGACAAAAGAAAGAAATTGAGGACAAACACACGACCCAATGTGAGGATATGGCTTATTTGAATAATTAGCGGTGTTAAAAATGTAAGTGTGACGCCACTTGGCCACCTCTATGACATTGCCATGGCGTAGCAACATCGACATAACAAACATCATTATCAATTTAAGTGTGAGGACAAGCCTTGTAGGAATCTAAATTATGGCTCCAGAGCAAACTGCGTCAGTTAGTCAAACGAATCTCACACATCCGGTAGTTCATGTCCATGTTTGGTATGCAAAGTTTGCCAAACCAAACTAACGAAAGGACAAAGCAATCCATCCTACCCAAGTAACAAACATTAAAAAGAGACCAAGGAATATCCTTCCTGACAACTTCGCTGCAGACGCAAAAGACTGTGTAACGATAGTTTTGTTCGAAGTGAAAGCAGGAACGTTACTGGCTGGCTTATTAGACAAGTTAAACGTCTGCAAAACTAAGCAGAAGCAATACTTTGATCCTGTATAATATTAAAGGTTCATGTTAAATTAGCACTGGGTCACACAAACGATGGATGAGTTAACATGTGGGTCACGTACAATACACGTTAACGTTGCACATCAACGTTAGTGAAGCTAACTTGCGCTTGTCGACCTACCGTTAGCTAGCGACAGGCAATTCAACTGGTTGGAAACAAAAGGTTGTACACCAAGGACACGGCATTATAAACGTAGTAGCAGCTAACTGTGCATCAGTTTCAATTTACAAGAAGTGAGTTAACTTTCGACCTACTTAAGCCGTTATTAAGCGGAGTACCGAGCACGCTGGCTTCATCGATGTAATATCTAACGTTAACGTAACATGTGGCAATGATGTCCGCCATAACGTTAGGTTACCCGTCTTCGTTGCAAATACACGATCTCCTTTGAAACAGACTGTTAAAAAAGTGGGGGTGACCCTTTGTCTGTCAATCGATGTCGACCGTACGTTGCTTTTAACTATTATATCACTACTAAAAGCTAGCGTTGCTCAGCTAACTTAGCCAAGAGGGTTAACGTTAGTGACCAGAAATGGTAGCGGCTACCAAGCTAACCGCACGTTGTCCAACTGCTACGTTAGCTAGCTATCTATCTATCGATATACTAATGATCATTATAGTGCCACCACACCGTGTGAATCGTATCTCATTGACTGTCGGTGTCAACTATATTCAAAGATGAATACACATAATGCTTACCGAATTGAAATTGCAGATCAAAAACCGTTGTGAATCACGAGAGACTGTTGCAGCAAATTCACTTCCTTGAAATATCCCCCAAATATATAGCAGACACAACCCAATTGTGCGCAGCGCCACCAGGCTCTTAAACTCCGGATCATAACATCTCTGAAGGGGGATTTGAGAAAATGCGTAAACTACTCAAGTAATAAAATTCATGATTCAAAATCGTAATTTGACTTATATGACATATGTAACAAAAATATATGGCGTTGTTAGGGTTTCATATGCAAGTGGTTGGTAATATCTTCAAAACTATATGGAATTCCATCAATATACTCCCCATTTAGTAGTTGACACAGTCCCACTTCTGACGTCAACACGTTTGAACACGTCAGATGGTTTGTTTTCTGGATAATAGATTGTCAGAAAAAATATATATGTCAGAAACTCTTTTTTTTAATTTAGGAGAACGGTTTTCTCTATCTTTTTAGTCACTGCCCCCCCCCCCCCCCCCCCCAAAAAAAAAACCCCCGCTTAGCCTACATATATGCATACACGTGTGAATTCTATGGATAATTTGCTAAAGTGGTATTCCAAGTATGTGGTTTAGTGACAAACCTGGGTAACTTAACTCGTATTAACTGGTAGACCTCCAAGTTGAAGAGCACAATGGCTTCATTCTCCAAGCAAAACAAATCCATAGGACTCTTCTATTAGGAGGTTTACCACTTACATTACAGTTAATTTAGCCAGGTTTGTCACTAATCCAGTTTCTAAAATCCCCCCAGGACTAAGATAAACACTATTTCCATTTTGGTAGAAGAAGTGGAGGTGGTGGAGGGCTACAGATACCTGGGCGTTCACCTTGGCAATAGACTGGACTGGAAATGTAATACCGAGGCTGTTTACAGGGAGGGACAGAGCAGACTACTTTTTGGGGAAGCTTAGGTCATTCAATGTGTGCAGCAAGATGTTGCATATCTCATACCAGTCTGTTGTGGCAAGTGTTTCCTTTGCAGCCATCTGTTAGGGTAGCAGCATCAGAGCCAGCAACTCTTAGAAACTGAACAAATTGACGAAGACTACACACCCCCTACCCAACCTTCAGTCGGTGGTTCCTTCAGCTCTGCTGCAATAAGGACAGTTACAGGGGGTCATGCCTGCCCAACGCAATAGTCATCGACGACTCCCCTCTGTGCCAGGAGAGGAGACTCCTCCTCTGAGTGGTAATGCACATTTTACGTTTAATGTGCACATTTACAGCAAAATCATTCCTCAAAGTTAAATTCTATTTTGTTCTATTTATTTTATGTGATACAGTAGTAGTTAGTAGTGAAATTTCCCTTTCGGGTAGTCTAGTAGTAGTAGTAGCAGGGTATGCTGAGCAGGGCAAGGTCAAGGAAAAGTCAAGCCATAAAGTCCTCATTCACAGCCTAACTATCCCTTTTGTAAAAGGCACCTTGATTATGCAGTCACACAACAATAGCCCTATTGTAATGGATTTCTTTGCGATGTGTTGTAGGTTGAGGATGAAATGCTGTATGGTGACATGCTTGGTGGGTATTTGAGTTTGATAATGTTCAAAAAGGAGAGAAACTGTAATGTACTTGTATATCCCTGCGTAATCAATGACAGGAATATGATATAATGTCATGAGTTTGTTTTTTGTTCCAAGTCACACTGTCATATGTATTATGTCATTACCCAATAACTTGGATAATTTATTTTCTCATGTCATAAACAGCACTCAACACCTTCATATTTCCTATGTGTGTTCAGTGATAAATAGGTATTATTTATATTTGTAAGACGGTTATGGGAAAATATTGTGTAACACGTGTAGCTGAAACCATTACAATTTTGCCGGAGGGAAAGAAGAACTTAATTTAGATATAATTATTAATATCAGTATTATACATATATATATATATATTTGGTCAAACTCCAAGTAATAATTTAAGAGATGAACTGTAGATAAAAGGGGTAGAGGTCTGAATTGTGGACCACTTGGCACCTTCCTAGTGTGGCAGACACACAACCTCTTTTAGATGGCAAAGCCTTTAGATCACTGAAATCTTGGAGCAAAAAGGGATTCATGCTGCTTCTCTCCAGCTTGATTCATGGTGCATTTGTATACTGACGTAAAACAGCCCACATTACTTTACACCCAACAATGTGTTGTTCCTGCTTGTCCAGATTGCGTAGGTGGTACAGGTTTTGCCTACAGCATTAATGTACAATGCGTGTTACATAACTGTCTGAAGGTGAATAAAAGGTAGTTGTTATAAGGAACACATTTATTCTAGATGCTTTTTCACACTGACAAGGGGGGAACTCCCATATGAAAGTCATGTAAAAGGATACCAAGAGATTGTTTTGGGAGTCTTCTCATATGGGTGTGGTGAAAACAGCCTTTCTGTCAGCGTGTTGCAGTCATGTTTGCGACAGGAAGTGTCCTAAACCTTTGCTCAGGGTTGCCTTTAAGAAACTGAGAAAAGTTTAGCCAATGATCAACACTGACTGCCATAGTGATGGCAGTAATCATGTCTGTTTAGTCATGATGATGATGAAAGGTTGAGGTTGTACATCATAACTCTCATGATTATGGCGTGAGACACGCTAGCATGAAAAAAAAAATCAATTGACTGTAATGCACCTCACGCCAAAAAAATACACCACTTTTATTTGTTTGTCCATTCTCATGCCAAGTCAATCTTGAAAGATGGTACCTCTGCACTGATTTGACTTCCTGATTGACTCATTGATCGTCACTCTACCCCTTTTGGAAAATAAAATAAAAATCTCAACTTTTCTCGGCTATCTGGCATTTCAGCCTAGTGAATAAAATGCTGTTTTATAGCACTTTGATTTCTATGATTGGTAGTTTCTATTCATCTGGTAAAATGCAATAAACATAGTTGTTTTTTAACATTATACACCATGCTATATCTGATGGATCAGATGGTTTCATTTATAAATATTACTGCGGTGAAACTGGGTCACTTGTGATGTTCCTTAAAATGAAAATCAACGGCAGCATTCATTTCCATTAGGATGTAGCAAATGTGGTAATGCTTATTCATAAAGAAGAACCTCTCGAACACCATTGCTGGTAGCCTAAAGGATAATATAGGAACTGTGAAACAAGAAGTGGAGTCTTCTGAGGAGCTGCACAACATGTGGGGAGTGTCATTAACACAGATTGTGATGAATGTAATGTTTCATGGAGCTTGTTCTTTGACCTTGTTCTGAAATGTTCTGAAACGTTTCATGCACTCTGTTCATTGTTTGGCATTAGAATCACAGGTGAAGAGGGGGATGCGTCATCACCAGGAAATGTTACACAACACCGAAACTAGATTTGACTATATAAATAAATGTGTGAAGATGATCTGATTACACATGAAGGAAGCAGTAGGATGAGTAGGACAAATTGTTCACTTTAGTATTAAAGGCAAAGCTGATTCGTTAGCAGGTTCTATAATGAACACAGCCATATGTAAATATTAAACATGCACCCGATCTCCAAGGATAAATATAATGTTAGACATTTTTAACAATCGGCTGTCAGATATTCAGGTAATCTGCACATTGAACAAGGTACATTAAATCATAAACATGTGTGCGGGTTGGAAAACCACTGTTTTCCCTAGGCAGTATGATATATGCTAAATGCTGCTTTGGCATATACAGTGGGGAAAATAAGTATTTGAACCCCTGCCGATTTCGCAAGTTTGGCCACTTGCAAATAAATGTGTGATCTATAATTGTAATGGTAGGTGTATTTTAACAGTGAGAAATAGAATATCAACAAACAAATCCAGAAAACTGCATTTTATAACATTTATGACTTTATTTGTATTTGATGCAGAAAATAAGTATTTGAACCCCCAAGCAAACAGCAAGAATTCTGGCTCCCAATGACCAGTTATGCGCCCAAGAAGCACACAGATTAGTCTTCATTAGGCCTAACAAGGTACACCTGATCTCAACTGGTGATGCGTATAAAAGAAACCTGTCCAAAGAATCATACTTCACACCTTCAACCTCACCACCATGGGCAAGACCAAAGAGTTGACCAAGAACGTCAGAGATAAGATTGTAGACCTGCACAAGGCTGGAATGGGTTACAAAACCATCGGCAAGCAGCTTGGTGAGAAGCAGACAACTATTGGTGCGATTATTCGTAAATGGAAGCAACACCAAACAACTGTCCATCGCTCTAGGTCTGGGGCTCCATGCAAGATATCCCCTCGTGCGGTATCGGTGATCATCCGAAAGGTGCAGAATAACCCCAGAACTATACATATCTTGTGAATGATCTCAAGGCAGCTGGGACCACAGTCACCAAGAAAACCATTGGCAACACACTACGCCGTAATGGTTTGAAGTACTGCAGAACTCGCAAGGTCCCCCTGCTCAAGGAAGCACATGTACAGGGCCGTCTGAAGTTTGCCAATGAACACTTGAATGATTCTAAGGAGGATTGGGAGACAGGATATGGTCAGATGAGACCAAAATCAAGCCCCAAGAGGGGTAAGAATGCTGAATATGACACCATCCCCACCGTCAAGCAGGAAACATTATGCTTTGGAGCTGTTTCTCTGCCAAGGGTACAGGACGACTCCACTGCATCGAGGGGACTATGGATGGGGCCATGTAATGTGGAATATTGGGCTTGAACCTCATTCCTTCCCATTGAAAACGCAACCTTAAGGATTTGGAGAGGATCTGCAAAGAGTGGACCAAAATCCCTCCTGAGATGTGTGTAAACCTGGTGACCAACTGCAAGAAAAGTCTGACGTCTGTGCTTGCCAACAAGGGTTATTCCACCAAGTACTAAGTCATGTTTTGCTAGGGGTTCAAATACTTATTTTCTGCATCAAATGCAAATTAAGTCATAAATGTTATAAAATGCAGTTTTCTGGATTTTTTTGTTGATATTCTGTTTCTCACTGTTAAAATACACCTACTATTACAATTATAGATCACACATTTCTTTGCAAGTGGCCAAACTTGCAAAATCGGCAGGGGTTCAAATACTTATTTTCCCCACTGTAAATCGTATAAGAATCAAAATAATTTAACAAAAGATTTAAAAGGTTTGTGCTACCTTGTTCTTGAAAAACAGATTGAGAGCTATTTTCTCCTTTTGCCAATACAACATAGGCAGAGTCTTCCTGAAGCGCCCGGATACTATTCTGAGTATTATTGCTCAACTTCTCAGGAAGTTCATAGCAGCTGGGACTGGTTTGTGATGAGATGCAGGTCACTTTCAAATTTAAACATTTTCAGTGTATTTGAGAAATAACAGTGGGACGCAATTAAGATCAATAACCATTTTACCATCAACATCAAACATGATACATTTCACCAATAAGACTACAATGCTCTATGAACAGAGGTAAAATGGAGCAAAAATGATTTTAATTGAACAGTGGATGGGGTGAGGGTGTCTAGTGCTCGTTGGCCTTCGTTCCACCTGTCAGTCATGTCACTGCTCTTCTGGCCTCATCCATCACCTCTGCCAGGAGGCTGGAGTCTGACCACGACATCACAGGGCACTCTTTAAAGCCTGAAGGGCAGGAATACAGACAACAGTTATACACTGCACTCTCCTCAAAGTCCATTAGCTTAACACAAGATGCAAATGTATTTTGATTAAGGATTGACACTTTTCTTTTGAATGACCAGGGCCCTTTACACAACTAAATAATATTGTACCGTCACATAAAAAGTAGTGTTTTTGCAGCCGAATAATTGCTTCTCTCCAAATCAAATTCCACAAAGCTTCACCTTGGAGCAGACACTGGCGTACTTCTTGGGCCTCGTAGCGTAGGCCTGTGCTGTTGATGAAGTTAAGAGGCATTGAGGGTTCCGGGAGGGGATGCTTGCTTATTACCCCGTTAACTTCCAGTGCAGTGGGGCACCACATGTGGTCCGGTACCTAGGAAAGGTTGAGAGCCTTAATCTCTTAAGCCTAAAGTCTACATTTCATTTGAAAGTGGTTGTATGAGAATAAAATATACATACACGACAGAAATTAACAAAAAATGTAATACTCTGACAAAGCATTTTGTGTTCGAAATTGGATAATTCAACATGGCATATGTAAAATTGTCAGCAATTCTTAACAAAGGCCAATCAAAGAGTAGGACGAGGACGAGGATGAGGACGAGGATGTGGACGAGATCATACTTTGATGGTACCCTTAGAGCCGACTATAACAGCATCATTGGTCAGCATCATGGTGATAGAGCAAGTACACACAGCCATCCTCTTTCCAGAAAACTTCAGAACAATCACCAAGGTTCCATCAACTCCTGGAAGAAAAAATGATTTAAGTTTATTCAGAAAAATAATCACACTGTAGGGACACCGCCAGCTACAAATGATAATCTCTATGCAGTGTACATTCTCAAACTGAAGACAATCATTCCATAGATTTGAAAAATACAGGTAGGCAGGTTTCACCTTGGTGAATGGATTTCACAACATGTTAGAGGAAGCTTCAGAGCAACTCCTTGAGTAATAGGGGTCAGTGCCAAGCAGTGATATGGGGCTGTTAACGGTGCTTGCCTTTACAACATCCCATGATCAACATTATGTTTGGTGTGCAGTACCTGTATCCAGACAGGATCCAGTGGCATAGACAGACTCTGGCTTCTCCCCGTTGAACACCATGAAGACGAACTGCAGACAGTAGACTCCCAAATCCAGAACGGCCCCTCCACCCAGTTCTCTCTCTGCCAGGCGAGGGATGTGTGTGAGGGGGGCACCCAGGTCAGCTCGCACTAGCTGCACCTCCCCCACCTCCCCCCGGGCCAGACGCTGCCGGATCTCCACCGACACAGGAAAGAACCGTGTCCACAGGGCCTGACGGACAGAAAGTTCATCCAAAATGGTTCCCTTCAGACAGTGTTTGTACACAGTTCTATAGCTGGGAGAAGCAACACCCTGGCATATTGGGTTTTGCCCTCCACATGCTTCATATAATTGAAGAACGATGTGAAAATAGTCTACACTAAATTTTCCTATACCCCTCAGACAAGAACTGTGAAAGGAGCTGGACAAATGGTCAAACTTAACCATGGCTTCTATCATCTAAAGGGGGATGACGAAAGCCATGTGTACCCTGACCATGACACTTTTAGTTTTATCTTGAAATGAAACATCATAGTCCGTCATAAAAAACATTGGTAAAGGCCTGTGTGGTGTATATAACAACAACAACAAGAGAACGTGGGAACATATGTTTCACCTCAAGGGAGAGTAATAGGTGCCAGCCTAACAGTGTGGTATCTGATAGGACCAACAGTGATCCAGACAACAGTTTGTTCAGGTTGTCAGGCAGTATGGTTTTGAACTGTGTATGAACTGTAAACTTCAACGCTTCCTGCAGGCCAAATACCAAGACTGAAAAATGTGCTGTTTAAACAGGCACTGTATAGATGAATTAGGGAAACAGTTACAGCCTGCTTTTTTTTGCTTACAAAAACATACACAGACATAACAATGTATTGATCTAGTATTGGATATAAATATATAAGACACAACAAGATTAAAAAAAAAATGTCTACTAGGAAACATGCAGTTAAAAGTATGTCAACTGTTTTGCGAAACATCTAGACAATAAGCTTGTAAAAGCAATAATAATCGATTGATACATATATTATATTATATAAATGAGCACAAGTCAGTTATTGTAACTCACTTCCATCATGAAGACTTTGTTTTTCTTGGCGGTGGAAATAAGCTCTGACACCTCTCCTGCATTCATACCGAGGGGCTTCTCAATCAGCACATTCTTATGGGCGTTCATGAAGATCCTGCCCACACCCAGGTGATGAGGGTGGATAGTGCCCACATAGACTACATCTGCAGTGAAAACACCAAACATAACCGAGAAACCTGCTCCAAGTATGTATTAATATGGCAGTCTAGTAAGCCTATATGACAGATGTGGCATTGTGATGCACCTAAAACACTGTAAACTGTGTTGCTAACCTTCCTAGAGGGTTCACCTAAATGTCCATTTGTCTGAGCCAAGATTAGTTTTGTATGTTTCTTGTTCATCTTCTATCACTCACCTATCTCAGTATCTTGGGCTAGCTCTTCATAACTTCCGTAGGCTCGTGGGATGCCATGTTTTGCTGCAAATGCCTGAGCGTGGATCAGGTCTCGAGCAGCTACAGCAACCACCTTGAAGTGTATATGATCAAATGTGATTATCAACCTGTTGCTTTAAACACTACGGCAATTTTAATTTCACACTGGCTATTGTACCCAAACATAGTACATTTGCCGTTTTTGTATACACATGAAATATGATGGATAGAAGGCCACAAATCCATCGTTCTGTATGCAAATATGATGCAGGACTACCATAAAGTCGCTAGTAGAATGTATGAAAAATCAGACAGTCCCTATAACAGAGACATTACGGTTTAGACTTTACGAAACAAAGAGTTGCAGTGTAAGCATTTTTACACGTTATTAGTTACACACATTTGTACACTTGACGGTCTTTGATCAAACACTGACTACAACACTAATATTTTTCACATTCAGCTTTTGGGAAATGTTGACCGAGGCAAAGCACTGTCACATGTTCATTCAGTTAAAGAATATCTGAGACTTATAGAATATTTGAAAACTCATTTCAAACAGTTCCGCCAACCTATCTTCACAGCCTGCTCCCCAAAGAGACCTAAGACCCAATGACCTTTGCACACAGGCATGAGAAGCAATACATAGGCAGCATTCTATACGATCACCTTTACCCAATTCTTAATGCCATGAAACAAACGTCACTGTGCGGATGCTAAGGTGTTTTAAACTAGACTACCTGATGTTCACCGGCAGGCAAGGTCCTCAGTGCCACCGTGAAGTCATGACTGATCTTTCCAGCGCTGCAGATGCCCCAACGAGTTGCCATCTCGTAGGATCCCACTGGCCAAAACGCACGCGTGAAAACTTGGTGGAGCCCAACTCCACGACAAGCACAGGCTAAGCGACTTCATGCAAGCGCCGCTGGATGGGGACAAATACACGCGCAAAAAGTACATCGGTATAATATGCAGCTGCAGGTGGCGCCAAATGAATCTCTAAATTTAGAGTAGAAAAATGGACATAGCTTAATGTGGAGACCAATTGTAACTGCCGCAACTGCACCTCTTGGACTTTTCATCATAATTCCAAGTATGGGTATTGTCAGTTGACTGAAATTTTTCAGAACGACAGTCTCTTAATAATAAACTAAACTAACAGGCACAGCCTGAAATGAGGGGTACTTCTATACAGTATACAACCATATAGTCCTTATTGGCAATGCAGAATAACGGAAAATAAATGAATGGACAACCACAAATAATTTGATCTGATGAAATAATTACAGATGTCATCAAAGCACACTTTAAGTAATATCATTAGGATGGATTATGGATTATTTTATCTATAAAATGCAGTGATTTGATCTATCTGATATCTGGTTTGGATTTTAGAGTAGAATCCTCAGGGCTGGAATGCTTCATCCAGAATACTACCATCAGCTTCAGTGGAATAGATGACAATCTTTGTCTGCAAAATGTGTAAATCTCAGGCTCAATGTGTGACGTGTAGCAACCCTGCCTTTGACAAGGGATCATCACACTTATTTTAAGTAAAGGTGAAAACATTTCCCTGCTGGGTGTTTTCCTTCACTCACCCTGTTTAAATGGCCAGGGCAGAGCCCGCTTCACTGTCGCCACTCCCCCCCGTAGGCAGTCTCTTAACAGGAGCTTAGGTCCCTCCCTGCTTTCCCAGCCTGCATGGTGGGAACTAGGCGCAGGCTGGGTTGTAATTGGGTGCTATTTTTAACTTGACGCTCGCAATCTGTCAAGGGCTGCTCCCCTGGGGCCTGCCGCCAACAGCCTCCTCAAGCCGCGGAATTTAACCCCGGACAACTCTCCAGATGTGATGGAAAACATCTGGACGGGGCTGCCACAGGCACTGGTCCTTCACCATCTACCTCCATCTCTGAATTAGTGTTGATAAAGACCAACGAGGCACCCATTCCACAAACTTGAAGGAAATACTGTCTATTGCCAGAACATCAGACAACATACCATACATTCATACTATCCATGTTACATATTGTGGATTGAATCCATCTGGGTGACAAGTTGTTGCCAGGCAAATAGATGATCTCACAGTTAGAGAGCTGTCCGTAATGTCTACCTGCATCTTCAAACAGTTGCCAAACCAATGAACCCACCACACTTTCAGACTGAATAAAAACACACAGAATAGACAAAAAGTTGTATTTATTCCTTTAATTTAGAAAAAAGATTAATTGAAATTTGTTACACTTATACTATTGAAACATGTCCATGTTCTCCTTGAGTACAGGTTACATTAGGCACAAAACAAGAATGCATACATCATTTCTTTTTAATCTCTCCTTTACTTCAAACTACTAACACAGAAGAGAGAGAGAGAGAAGATTAACTGTAGCATACTGCATTAGATTTCGAAAACTGTACAGGATCCCAAAAGGAAATGGCTTCCTACTAGCTCAACTTGCTTAGTTGCGTTTGAGAAGAGAGAGAGAGAAATCACTGTTTATGAACCCCTTCTGATCAAAACCAGATATTTTTTCAGTGGAAAAAATAAGCATACAAATTCTTAAAATGGTGAAACACCAGCAGAATACGAACAAAATAATGTGATTAGAGCTGAATTATATGAAATTCCGCACAGTCACCACTGTTTTACTTTGAAATCAATAGTACAAAAGACTTCTAAAACATCCAACACCATATTAAATGTACTTCAAAATAAAGCACTATTTAGTTTTCTGAACATGCTGTGTGAGTGTGTTTGTGTGCGTAGGCTTGATTTGTAAAGAGGAGGAGCAACATGTTTTCAATCTCTGCATGAGTGTATAGCTGTCTGCTCTCTAAATCTGTTTGGTTCTGCCCCAAGAAAAACACTGCATTTATTATTAGCCTCAATGGGCTGGCTAAAAATAAAAACAGCCCACATTCCAATGGCAAAAAGACATATAGATTTACTGGGTTTGCAGCACAGCAATATGATAAGTTTAGGATTCTATAATTAACCCTCAATACACTTCATTCACAAACAAGCTCTATGGGTTGCATATTTACAGCTGGCTTGCATGACGCAGGGAAGGATTTAGCTAGAAGGTGCAGCCTCCCTCAACAAGCATCTGGGAAACGGCATTGTTGGGGAAAATAGCTTGTTGAACAATCACCCCTGGATGTTGTCCCCCTTACCATGTTTTTCTTTTTCTCTGGGGCCGACCAGTAAGGGAGGGCTTGCAAACAGAGGACTGTGTGTGCCGACAATAAGAATAGTTCCCTTTCCCGTAGGGGGCTTTCTAAAAACAAGCACACTGGCAGAGAAGAAGGCTGCTGCAACTACCGTTTGAGCAGCATCTGGAGAAGCCATTATTGAGAACATGGGAAGTATGAGGGGGTCCCTTGACTTCCTCCTTCCATTTTGAAATGTCTTCTTCCCTACCTGTCTGATTTACATATGGGCAGAATCTGCACATTCCACAGACAAACAACAAGTCAGAATCAAGTTGCGTATGCATTGGGATTTTGGACTAAAAGTGTGCAACTGTGTGTGGGACTTTCTGTGGAAGAAAAAAACAAACAAAAAAAAAACCTCAACATTTAGATCACACGCATAGTGTGCTGTCAAAACCCCCTTGCCTGCCTAATCTTATAGTCAACTGTTTGTAATCAACTGTGCATGAGGGGAACGTTTGGGCTTTGGCTTCTCTGTACTCATCAAGGCTGATTTCACACTGCTGTGAGACACATGACATTCCCGTGCTGAGGGGACTGCTAAATGGCACAAGGTTATTTACAAAAAAAACAGAAAAAATGGTGGTTCTAAACTATACAGAACTACTTCCTTTTGCTAAACTTGAATCAGTATGCTAAGTGGGCATCACCAAACCAGCCATCCAACCAACTAACAGACAAAACGAGAATTAGAAAACATCAGATTCTCACTCTTTGTGTCTATATCTTGCCAAAATTTAAATAAGTGCAATTGTTCCATTTGTAACCTTTCTTTCAGTGCTCATTGACTTGGTCTGACAGCCTTGCCAGCCAGGTCTGACCCCTGCAGGGACCCAGACAGCTTGCGTGGCCTGTTGTAGCTTAGCTGGATGAGTTTAGCTTGGCCTGACTGGACACAGTCCCATCACGTCTGGTTTAAGCTGCTGCTGATGCCATCTGATGCTCATAATCACAATCATTATCTTTGCTGCTGAACAAGGAATTTCTTGTGCTATGACAAAGCAAGGACCACATTCTTTATTGGTAGACCCACTCTCCTATTAAAAATAGTACAGGTAAAACAAAGACCTTATTTTATTTTAGGGTCATGCCTACTGTACTTCCAAATGGCATGCAATCTCCTCTATCCTTGGTATTGCAGCACAAATACAGTGAGCCAATCACTTTGAACTAGAAAAACAACATAAGCACAATAAAATATTAGAATTGCACAATTACAAGGTGGGGGCTTTGTAGGGTTGGATGGTAAAATGTCCAAGAGTTGGAACCCCTTTGGGAAGAGTCATTTCTAGGGCGATGGCACACAAACTTCTAAGAGACGGTTGTTTTTGCGCTTGCAGGCTGCACTGCTGCCATTCTTTGGGCCGCCCTGGATGAACTTCACACACACCTTATCCTGCTTGAACTGCACCAGGAACCTGGAAGACAGAGGGATTGAGGTCAGACTCGCTCTCACACAGAGAGACATGCATGGCTGGACAACATGAGGGCTCGCTACTCACTCGTCTGAGATGTCGATGTTTAACTGATCGCGGTTGGCTGCCGGTGCTCCTGTGCGGTGGAGTTTGGTGATGATCTCAATCAGATGATCGCTGCTGAGCAGAAAATCACCTTTGGCTGCAGAGGCAGTGCCCTGTCGAATTAGGAGAGCATTACTACCAAGCCAAATGGAGAAACACGCCAAAAAAAAACCCCACCAAAAAGTAATTTCGACATGTCTCTAACTGCTGCATCTACGAGAGGGGACTTGGTTTGGGCCCAGCCCTGAATCGACCCAGTCAGTTTCTACTAAGTGCCACCCCTCCTACACCTCGACTGCAGCAGGACAGTTGAAGGTCATGAGCTCACCTCTTTGAGTTTGAGGGCGAAGAAGCCATCGACCTGTGTGCTGACAGACACACTGCTGAGATCGGGCAGTGGCACGCAGGCCTTTATCTGGCCTGTCTTCTGGTCGGCCAGGACAAAATTGTTCTTCGTCAGCAAGAAGATCCTAGGTGCACCCTAAGTAGTGAACATAGCAGGTAGTATTTATCTGTTTGTTAAGAGATATGGTGTAAAGAAACGATACATGATTTTCACAAAAATAGCTCTCGTTCGCTGAATAACTAACCTTGCCATTGGCCCTGTTAATCTTGTTGACGAAATCAGCCAGAAGAATCTTCTCCTCGACCACACTGTTCAGTTTCTGGTACTTAGGGTTCTTATTGATCTCCAGGTAGTCACCTTTGAAAGACTGACTCACGCTAGAGGGGAAGAAACATCAAAGATAAATTATCATATTAGGTGATATTAAAAGGTGATCTGATAAGATGTGTAATGATTATACAGCATTTGCCTTTGAAGTTTGGTATTTATAACTGTTAATGATGAACATATTATTAAGACACATGTCCTCACCTGCTTGGGTACAGGGCCTTCTTGTCTTTGAAAATCTCACTGGCCTCGAGTTTCTCCTCGTAGATGGCTTTCTTCTCCTCTGTGAACTGGCTCCTGTATTTTTTGCACTGAAGGAAGAAAGTACAAATGCAAATGTTCATTATGTTAAACGGCATTAATGAACAACCAGTTGAAAATGCAAAGCACTTCAGTACCACAAGCCACTGTAAGTGTGTATATGAAATGGGGACTGACTCTCCACAGGTGAAACATCCTCCTGAGCTCCGTGTGAGCTCCATCCAGGAACTGGTAGGGTCTGTTAGACCATGTTTTATCAATGGGGGACATGGAAGGGACGGTGTTCTTAAGCCCCAGGAAGTATTTCTGCATCTGAAAGACACATAACAAAGTAGGATTTTAGCGTTAGGAGAATCATGAGAAATTATCTAAATCTTTTGTGATGGAAATGAGATTGTAAAAATGTTTGTTACACTTCACAATGTCAACTTGATGGTGAAGGCAGATGCCTTATGCCATGCCTGATTATAACACACTTTAGATTGACAGCATGATAATGTATATACAGTATAGACCAGATCATTGACAGTTGACCGTTGTGGTCTCCCATAATCTAAAAGAGAATTATAAAATAACTCAATTAAGGCACGGCAAGTTTTATTTATATTTGTACTTTGATCATTTAAATTCTCTTTAAATTACTACATTATGGAATTTGTACTTCCTTTTCATTATTTTTGTTAACATTTTTTTTTTAATCTTTTATGGTTTTTCATGCTGTGTTTGTTTTTATTTTTCCCATGGACATTGCTTTAGCTCTTATTTATGTAAAGCACACTGAATTGCCTCTGTGTATGAAATGTGCTATAGAAATAAACTCGCCTTGATTGAGCTATTTTATAATTCCCTTTTTAGATTATGGGAGACCACAACTGTCATGAGCCACTTACAAGCCTCTGGATGGTGAAGTCATAGATCTTTCTGCCAGCGTTGGCCCGGAAGAACTTCCTGTACTCCCGACGAACCTGGAAGCAGAAGAGAGAGGGTGTTCGATCTTTGGTGCTCTTTGTACTTTGGACTGCATGGGACTTGATGATGATGATGGTAAAGCACACACACTACAAAAGCACACATACAGTTAGTGACAGTTAGTTACACCTAACCTGGAAAAGATTGAAAATGGGTGAAAAACACGGATGAAAATGAAATATATACAGTACTGTGGGTTTCAGACAAAAAGCAGGATACTTTGCCATTTCAGGAGCCATTAAAAATGTTGGTGGAAAAAGACATGGGGGAAGAAAGGGATATTTGAAGACATATCCCAAAAACACCAATCTGACAACAATAAACCTGAATAAGGCCCTTGTGAACACACACACATTCAAAAGAACATCTCACTAGAAAAGCTACATTGACAAAAAAGTGCAAACAAAGTCATAGACTAGAGCCAACAGACAAGCAGGGTAGATTGACAGAGAAAAGACAGCAGGCAGACAGGCAGACAGACAGACAGATAGAAATAAGAGGGAGACAGACATTCAGACAGCCATTGCCGTGTCAGTCAGGGTCGTTGTCTTTGACCTTTCCATTGAAAAATGACAGTCTTTGGGAATGGGCAGGGAGAAAAGCATCTGTCGCTCAATTATCCAGAGTCAGCTTATCTAAAGCCCTGGATTATATGTGCAGATTTGATACTGCTTTATAGAGCATAACAGATAGGCCAGTGCTATGACACAACCCTTTCAAAAACAAGGTCTATAGGTTATAAATACTAATGTATGGCACTCAGCCTTGCCCTCCCAATCAGCACGCTGCTTTAGTCCCCAGCTGTGGCACAGTGAGGCTGACTGCACGCTGCACACCACAGGCCGTGCTATGGCAGGGTTAGGGGTCGGGAGGCTGGGAGCGGTGGTTGGCAAGTACCTTAAGTCCCAACCAGTAGGCCCAAATGACTGCGACAGCGTGCTTACGCCTGGCCACCTCCTTCAGTCTCTTCAGCTCTCTGCGGGCCTGTGAGGGAGGAGGAGAAGAAAAGAGACAGAGAGAAAGAGCGAGGGAGAAGGAGAGAGTGGAGAGCAGGTGAGTGAGATGAAAATCGTGGGGGAAGGGGGAGACGGCACGCAGACCTGCCCTGCAGGATGGCGGATGGATACGGCACACTGGTTAGCACCCCTGACTGAATGCACTGGTCCGCAGAGAAAGGTGGCATTATTTGAGGGTGCAGTTCCCTTTGCAGAAATCATCAGGTTCCAAGCTGGAATATTCACTTTTTTTCCTTTTTTTTTTTTTTTTTACTGATATTATCAAATTAAGTTTTGTCATTCTTTGTTATTTATGAACCACCAGGTCACACTGTCAAAACATGGATAAAAAGGAAATCACAGTATAACTCAGGCAGGGGGCTTCTCTGGTAGTTGAAGATCCAGTCATTTGCACACAGAAACACTGTAATCCACATCAAACCCTAGAGAGTAACTGTGCATGCAAACAAACAAACAAACAAATAAATAAATAAACACACACTACACTGCATTGCACTCTATAAAAGACACACAGCACAGCAAGAAAGGAGAACATCTCAGATGCAGCAAGAGACGGATCTAAAGAGTGAATCATGCAGGTAGGATTAAAGATGGTACAGGAAATGGACCTCCTTCTTTCCAGTCCAGTGTGAGGAAGGATTGAGGAAATGAAAATGGTCCTTGACCAGGACTAGAGGAGACATGAAGCTATGGCTATGACCAGGACCCCTACATGGGAAGCATGGTTTGTAAAGTGGGCCATGTGGCACAGCGGCAGGAAGTGCCAACTGTGTGCCTCGGAATGAGCCAGCCTCCCCCTGGCGCCTGTCTGGATGAGCTTTAATCTCTGTGCTATGGGAGCAAAGAGGCTTATGGGAGGGGATCCTTGCACACCACCCCCACCCTTACCTTTGCCTCTGCCTCTGCTCCACATCGAAGTCTAATGCTATGAGGTCAACTTCATCATTACTTCATTCATCTTTTTCTAAGACAGGTTCTCACTGACCCTCAGCTGAATGGACTGACTCTTAGCTGAAGGGTAACTTACATATGTTAAGTATGGTTCTGGTTCTCATGCAAAGGGACTCTGTAATGCATGCTTGGGCATCAGCTGTAGAACAGAGGATGGATGGCAATGGCAAAGGGTTGGTTCTGGAGGAGGGGGGGGGGGGGGTGGGATGCTTTGGTTTCTACACCCATGGAAAGATCTGAGGTGCCAGGTGGGTGTGATGGGAAGATAATATGAGTACGAGTATCCTGTGTACCTTTGTCCCTTGCCAGCCAGCCCATATGATGGACACGGCCTGCTTACTCCGTGCCGCATGCTTTAAACGTCGCAGTTCCCTCCGAGCCTGTTTCATTCAATTGTGTTCATGGGGGTTGGGATAGTGGGAGGTAAAGAAGCATTAGAAAACAGGGAGCAATTAGAAGAATCATCCATTCAAGAGTGAATGAAAAATTAAAATCAGAAAATCACGAGAACAAGTGATCAGGCAAATGAAAAGAACACCTGGAGCAAAAATCACCAAATGTGCCACTTCCCAGTCTGTATTTGTGCACTACTGTGGCGTGATGTTTTCATAAATCCATCAATCTTTTCATGTTTAAAAATGTTTGCCAGTAGCTCGATCTGTAGAGCTTATTACCATTCGTTGGCAAGGGGGCATCAATAATGCACCAAGAACCCCAGCAAACCCCTCCCATCCACAAGTGGAGTCAAAGCCAATATCATCTGATTTGACCCCTAAAGCCAAATATTCCAATCGAAATGACCCCAGCGTGATAAGAGGCTTTACTCGACTGCTCTTGCCACATGCAACACAAACACGCAGGACGACTCTGCTGTCGAGATAGCTGGTCATAAATGGTATTTCATGCTTATCAACAGTCAAATCAGTCATGATAAAATGTTGCTGAAGAGGAGGACCAAAGGGCATCTTCAAAAACATGATAAAGATTAGGATAAAGCCTATGACAGCAGGGGATTTGGCCAGACTGCAATATCCGCTAAAGCTAAATGGCTTGCTGTGATCTTGGTGAAACTGAGTGGGTTGTTTTTATTGACTTAATAACCTCTCTGTATTGTACAGAGGCAACAGTATGGACATTCCATGACTTCCTAGGATGCGTTTAGACTGATGACCATGACCATCTGCTTTGACCTCCAATGTATGTAGTAAATACAATCACTTTCTTGTCCAAATGTTATTACTTAGATGCACATGAACAGAACTGGGCTATGGCACATTTTGTGTTTTTGATCTCAGCACTGGTTTGCTCCTTCAAGTACGATGAATGACAGGAAACATGCACACAATGGCGTTAGTGGCTTAGGATGCTGTATATATTCATGATTCAGACTCATGGACAATTAAAATGGATTAAAAACTGAACTTATTCATGGAAATGTCTCCTACAGAAGAAAACATAAGTGTATGTAATTATAATTCAAAAGCAAAGGCAAAAGCAAACACAAAATGGTATAAAATTAGATGGTGAAGGACAAAGGGGTGGTTAGTATGGTAGTCGCCCAGATGACTACACCCAAAAAAATGTCACCTATGAAACAGTGAAACAAACTTGGTTACAGACTCAACTACAGGGTGGGGTGGGATGGGTTAGTTGACCACTGGACAACAGAGGAAAGGGTCGGTTCATTCACTGGTCTGATGCTGTGGGGGGGGATTGGGGGGGATGGATTGCTGGAAGGGCGCAACCACGGTGGCAGGCTGGTCAAATACCTTAGTTCCCAACCAGGCTGCCCAAATGACAGTGACAGCGTGCTTATTCCTGGCCTCCTCCTTAAGACGCCGCAGTTCTGTCCGAGCCTGAGGGGGTTAGCCAAGGCATATTAAAAGGTGAGTGAAAAGGATCCAAATGGAAAAAAAGTAGTGAGAAGACGAGTGAGAGCTGCTGAAGAAAAAGCTGCAGTGAGTAGGTGGCAACAGAAGATAGAAAAAAGCAGGTGAACTTGTTCGCTTGTGGGCTCGGTGAAAAACTACCAAACACAAAACTACCTGGATGGATCACCCTGTCAGTGGGAAACAGCACCTCAGTTGTCTTACCGATGATTATCCTCACCACACCTTCATTCCCCCCATGGACCAATGTCTAATGACAGCTAAGGACCATTACCTGAGTTCCGTGCCAGTAAGCTGCAATGGTAGTCACAGCCTCTTCACAGCGCTTCTGGTATTTCAGCTCACGCAGGATCTTTCGTGCCTGTGGTCGCAAGAGTTTATCAAGTCACTGAAGGATCCTTATCCAAATTATGGCCAAAAATCATAGCACACTGTTACAGCCCTTAAGGCCTGTCGGTATTATATCAACCTCACCTTCCATCCTCTGATGAAGGACTGAATCACTACGGTGGAGCTCTTAATCTTCTGGTACTTCCTTTGTTGCTACAAAACCAAAAAGGCAGATGTGAGATATTCTGACCGACTGCAGAGAAAGCGATAAGAAATGAAGAGCAGGCCTAAGCCCTTCATCAATGTTTAGGGAATTCTTACCGCATAACGCCGATACCAGGCAGCCACCACCACCTGACTCTTCTTCAGTAGCAGGAAATGGGTGCGGGACTTCCAGCCCCGGTAGATCTTCTGGATGAGTGTTGCCAGGTCCTGTAGACACTGCCTCCTCTTCTCCTCCAGAAAGAATAGCTACAGGATCGAGGGTGGAAATATATTTAGCACAGAAACAGAAGCACTTCAGGAACAAATAGAAGTGCTGAGAATGTGTGATACAGGGAACTCCCTCAAAAACGGTTTCCGCCCAACACGAGAGGGAGAGGTGAGACACAAATGATAGTGGCTAGCTAAAAGCAACATTAACAACCCACATGTCCCTCATTCCATGACTAGCCTGGTTTCTTAAGAACATATCCAGAGATCGCAACTCTGACAGGCACTCTTGAGGTTGACCCCCCTTGCTGTGTCTGCCCCTATCAATCCACCATCTCCAAAAAAAAAAAATCAGACAGTGGGCTTTTCAGGGATTGGAGACTGGGGCGATGACTTCACTTGAGCAGACAGAGTGAGATCCCACGCTGATACAGCTCTGACTGCACAGCTGGGCACCTCGAGTAAGTGGGAGGAATGCGCACGCACAGGATGAAACACTGTGGGCTTTTACAGGCCAGGGATGTTGTTTGGGCTCTGGGACAGAGAAGAGGCCCATTAAACGCACTCCTCGCCGGCTCTGGAATTTCTCAGCGCAGGCCCAATTTCCCATGTAAACGCACCAACTGGGGAAGCAGATAAGTAAAACCATGTGTCGTGCCGTTTAGCTTGTTTTTTTGGCCATTGCTGCTAATTATCAGAGTCCCTCAGAGGAGCACAACTTCCTGTTTGAAAAAGCTCTGTAAAAATCATGTATACATTAGACATGCAAATATTTCTAACCATAGAAAACTATTCAGGCCCATTTGGTCAAATGTGTGCTACACAGTAATATTGTGGCATTTTTGTGCTGAAGATCATTTTTCAGACATTAGCTCTGCTAAGTGAAATGGGGCATAAGTACAGGGCATACAGTACCAGTCAAAAGTTTGGACACACCTTCTCATTTTTTGAGAAGTTTTTTTCTTTACTTTTATTATATTATTTATGGTAGATAACACTTTTTTTGTTTAGTACATCATTCCATATGTGTTCTTTTGTAGTTTAAATGTCTTCAGTATTAATCTACAATGTAGAAAATAGTAAAAGTAAAGAAAACACTTGTGTCCAAGCTTTTGACTGGTACTGTACATGTACTGGGGGTCTTGTCATTGTAAATGGGCGGCCACTCACTGTTCTGGGGTTCCTGATGAAGATCTTTGAGCGACCGTAAGAGTACTCCTCTTGGGCCACTTGCAAGTCTGTCAGCAACACCTCCACTCCCTCCCTGTAAGTCAGACCATATTCAGCCATGAGACACACAAAACACACGCAGACAAAAACAAGATAAGGGAAAGGCCAGATGAAGGAGATAGAAAGAGATGTAAAAAAGGACATCTGATATAACAGCAAGACATGATACAACATGTACAATGCTATTGTCTATTACAGATCAGTGCCAGTTGCCTGATTCAGAAATGGAGAAACACAATAGTTCAGCCTTAAGACAGCCAGCATTGCCTCATAGTAAGATGTGAGATGAAGATGACTGCAGGTAGATAAGCAGTGCTGGCCACAGTAGCTCTAATCCAGATGAAACTCAAGACTCAGCTGGGCATGTCTGACGTGGCTTGTTGATATGGGCAGATTCTGCCCTGACTGATAGGACTGCTCGATATCAGCGCAAACAGTAGTTCTATCTGATAGTAACTGAGGTAACCTTGCACGCCATGTGAGGAGTCCTTCAGACAAGCTGCTACTTGTCCATTCACAAACCAGTCTGTTCTTTGCGTTTGAATGGCAGACAGTAAAGCATATTGGTTTACGAGCCAAGTGTTATGTTTTAGTAACCACACAATGCTGCTTTTGAATGCCACACACATGTCAATAGTTCAGACACCACATAGGAGGACTCCAGACCAAACTAAAACTAGGGGTTCTTGTTTCAAATCTGGAAACGTGAGAATAATAAGCAGCATTGCTTGTAGTCTCACCTGGCAGGACCCCTCCAGTGAGGCCAGGTCTGCTTGCAGAGCATCTTGTAGCGCTCCAGACAGGGCTCGTAGGGTTGGCGGAAAGCGTAGCCGGCTCTCCTCACACGTACGTTCTCCATCAGCCCCAGGTAGTGCACCTGGTGGCACACCAGCGTGTCTGTGAAGATGTGAGGCGCCTTCTTGTCATTGGGCTTGATGCACCTGGATAGAGTACATGAAATCACACGTTAGATGTGTACAGCAATTGTGTGTGGCTTTAAATTTGAAAATGGTTTTCATTACCACTCTCAGTATAACAAAAGGGATTCGATCTAGTTTGTGAGCTCACCTAATGTAGTTGGGATTCTTGGTCTGGAGGTTTTTCATGAGTGTTGACACGGAGACTCTGAACTGGAAGCCTGCAGTGGGTGGTCTCTTCAGGTTGATCTTGGCTGGGTTGCCCTCGGGAAAGAGTTGTTTCATCAGGCTGTGGTTGGCCTTGTACATGGCCTGGGAGAGGTCTCGGTAGAGCAGATCGTTATTCTTGTCCACAAAACCCTCCACACGGTACAGCACCTAGATTAAAAAAGGCGTTATTGACACTTTTCAAAGCATTGTCAACTTCTCAGCTTTAGTAATAATAGCGATTCATTAGTGATATTTAGACATTCATGAGAGCAACAATCCATCCTCTGAACTGTAAAGGAGTCAAAAATAGTGAACTGGTGAACTGAGAAAATAATAAATGAGGGAAAACACTTTGAGTGCCCGTGTTCCATGAACTGCTACAAGGCATTCACCTTGCCAGCGTAGTGCTGGATGCGGAAGCAGTTGTGTGGCAGGCTGTGGTCCGTCAGGAACTTGGAGTTCTTGCTCTGACGGCTCTCAAAGTGCTGGTGCTCAGCACAGATGGTGTTGAGTTTGTCCAGGAAGGTTTCATCAGTCACGGTGCCCGGCCGCAGGCACTCCTCATCCAACATGGCCAAGATCCCATTCTGGTTCTAAAAGAGGAGATGGGCAGAGGATGAAGAGAAATAGAAAAAGGGATGTAAATAAAACAAAAAGATGAATTGGGCAAATCAGCTCCACACATCAACCTAAATTGGAACTGTATGTGTTTTAAATTGACTTGTATACAAGTGAAGGCTATATGACTTCATGGGGGGAAAAGACAAATCAAAGCTTAGCTGAGCTTGTAATTAAATGCCTATTTACAGCAAGCCATTAAATCTATTTTTTTTTTTAACTTTCCAGAAAATGATGATTACACTCACATTCTCGATGAGGTCACATATGATGGCATTGTTGAAATATTCAATGTTGGTCCACTCGATGCCCTGTAACACACACCAGACAGGATCAGATGACTACAGTATTCCTCCAGCCATCATGTGGTGGGTCATCTCCTGAGACCAGTCCAACCAAATCATTTCAGGTGTAAAACAAATTCACTTTTTCCTGATAGCAACAATTCCTAATTCCTTCCTAATGTACAACTGACGAGGGAGAACAAAACATATAGACTGAAATGATTAATCTTCATCCTATTATCTGTCATTTTCGATTTGTTTGTTTTTCTTTTTTTTTTAAATCCTGATTTAGTCACATCAGATGTAGTTGGGCAGCTAGTACATTTGTTCATCAACACCCCAGTCATTATGAAGCGTGAGTCACACGGCCTCCTGAACTTTGTTGGGTATAATGACACTGTCAGGTTCCCTGACTCTGCACCAGTACTTAAGGCATCACCTGATGAAAGCCATGCTGGATTAAAGGATGGAGGCGTGAGTTACAAATGGGGCTCCAATCAGAGGGAGGGTCTAGCGCTTATGAAACAGTCTGGGAAATGCTGCCGGCTGATTCAACTATGGGACAGGCGGGAGGGAGGGAGAAGGTGGGATGGAGTGGGGTGGGTGGGCTCTGTGATGTGGGATCTGCACTGCAGAGACCCCCCCCTCCCTCTGCAAGCCATAGTCTCCAGAGCCGTGGTATTTTCCCATGCACTCTACTGGAAGGGGGCCAGGGAGTGGAATATCACTGATGGGGGGTCAAGGGAGCAAGAGGGCACATACTCAGAGCTCTGAAAGCAAACAGGGCTCCTGAGCCCCCCGAGACCACTGTGTGTTTACCCTCACTGGAGTGAGGGATCACTTCCGTCCCCAGAATCACACAGCGAGGGAAGAGTGAGTGAGTGTGTGCGTGAGCGAGTGAGAGAGAGAGTGAGAAAGAATGATAGAAAAACAATCTAAACAGATGGATGGGGGGAGATGTGGGAGGAATGGGGTGTGTAAGAGGAGGAAACAACTGTAGGGAGAGGATGGATAAAATACACCACAACACGCCTTTTTCATAATGAAGCCGCCGTGACGACCATTTAAGTGAGGGCCATCTGGTTTGATGATGATGATGGGGAGGGAGGGGTCTAATCACAAGTGTCACTCAAATTTGAATAGGCAACAGATGCAATGTGCCGTTTTGCCCTGCAGGGGGAGCAGCAGTTCTCTCACCTCACGGATATACTCCTCCTGCTCCTCGCGGAGCGTCAGCTCGATGAAGATCTGCTGCAGCTTCTCGTTGCAATAGTTGATGATGAACTGCTCAAAACTGTTGTCCTGCAGGAAAGACGAAATGACGGCAAACGTGGTTCAGACTCAGATCCTGCAGTGACATGCATCAGAACACTGCACTGCAAGACACGCCATGGCACTGCAAACCATTAGTCGGGCACGGCGCGGTTGGGTCAGACTTGGAACGGTTTGTCCGATGCCTCCTGCCTCTGGCTCCACGGCCCCCCGTGAGGAGACATGAATCATACCCAGCCATCTTTCCTCTCTCTCTGTCTCTCTTTTGGTTAGTCACTGTTTCACTCTATCCACACTCTGTGTTCCTTTGTCCTGTTGCAACAACAGCCTTTCATTCAAGTCTGTGAATTATGCACAGTAAAGTCACACTCACATTAACAGAAAAGGGTTTTGACAACTGTGAAAATAATTAAATTGTTTCCTGCTTGTGGCTATGAGAGGGGGGTGGGTTACAGTCACTAACTATAAAACACATATTCCCTGGGATACAAATCTTACTGCCATCACTAAACAAACACAGAACATACTCTACTAGATGACGGACAGCTTGGTTATAAAACCTTATCTGTCCTTATCCTGTCAAATCACAGATATGGTACATTATACCTCACAAACCCCCCAATCAGCCCCTCCAGGCTCCCTGTATCGTTGAGTCACTTATATGTTAGAAGTAGATATGTTCCGTTCCCGGCAGCGACAGGGATCATTAACCTTTTACTAACTGCAGTAAAGTACAGTCATCGCATATTCACGCAATAAGGACAGAATGTTTGCTGAGTTGGTTAGGTTAGAACACTCATTGGCTTAAGATACAGGGGTTAGGATTGTATGCCTACTGATAGAGCGGGATCAAAGACACATGCCGTGCCTCCCTAAAAAGAAGGAGAAGGATGCATAATATAACACAAAGCAGACATTCTATTATTAATAGTCTTTTGAACTTAACATCCTTCCCTTCTTTATAGAGAAAACCCAGTGCATCAGAGTCCTTTACAAGTAAGCCACTGCAAACGCCAGTTTAAAAAAAACAAAAAATCTTCCAATGGGCAGCATAAGCCATTGCTGAAATATAGTCTGCCTGATTTACTCTCCCTAGTCTGCTTTGGTCCTGCCGGTTCCCCTCTGGAACTATAACCCAAGAAGCCGCCAGCCTGGCATAAACAGCTGTGGTGTGTGGAGACCATTGGGAGATGGAGGGATACCCATAAACCTTAAAGCAGGTCCGACCTTGTGTCCAGTCAGCGGATCTCACTGGCTGCTCACTGTCCCTCAACAGCCTAAAAGCGTCTTGCTTGTCAGGCTAACATTTCAGCGAGGCCAGGGAGCCTGCCTTTAAAACCCACAATGTTACCAACACCAGCACTGCAACACTGCCCCTACAGTGGGCGGTCAGCAGTGGGGTAGCATTGTGGCAGGCAGGCATGCCGCACAGTTGGTGGCTTACAGAGTTGTTGAGATAAAAAAAAATTAAGGAGCTGAATTAGGACTAAGATTAAAGGCTAGAATCGCAACATGCACACTGCCAAATCACAATCCCGGCAGGTGTACTTACTCCGTCCTGGTGTCACAGACACAACAATGACAAAACAACAACAACATTCAGGAGAGAGGGAGAGCATCAGACAGGAGCACACAAGCATTTCTAAAATAAAGCACTTCAACACTGCACTGGTGAAAGTCTGTCGATTCTGCTCTACTTTCCGTTCCACACTTACCTCTCACGCACGCCAGATCTGAGACCATGAAACCAAAAGGCATGGCAAAAAATGCATGTTAAACTCCATGTAGTATCCAATCAATAGTTGATGATTATTGTGTTACATGCACATCCTGCAAACAGCGTTTGGTGTGAAAGTGTGGGTAAACCTGGTTTTAGGGTGTTTGAGTGGTAAAATACTGGCTTCATACACTGTTTTAATAGCTGACCCGGACTGCTAGAACCCTCAAGTCACAGAGGCAGCTGTGAGGAGACACAGTGGAGCCAGTCATAATGGACCTGGTGTCCTCAAATACTGTCTGTGTTCCATTACACTACAAGAGAGGGACAGTTTCTGCCGGATGAGGAGGGAGGAAAACTTGGACAGCCACAGGAGTTACTCTTAAACACATGAAGCACTGATGGCATTTCTTGAGCAGTATTTTATACAAGGCAGCTGATGGGGTATATGACTAATAGAGAGTCAAACACTGAAAATGTCAAAACCAGACTTAAGTCTCTACTGACTAAGGTGTAAATCTACATTTCTGTCTCAACTGCTCCTCTTCGTGTTTCTCTCGCCAATTTATGGCATGAGAAAAGTCGGAGAGCATAACAACAGAACAAGCCTCTGGCGATTCTCTGTGCTTTACAAAACACAAATCACCAAGCTCCAAACTCACTCTGAGTCACAGGTCCTACCAGTTACTCTTGGACTCTGGACAGAAACAAGTCCAGACTACTCTATGATTCCAAGATTGCACTGATGGGACCGCTCTCCATCGGATCCTTTGTCCGGAACTACAATTCAAACATTCAACCCTTGACTCTACTTGGGAGCTTGCCAGCTACAGGGAAGCCATTATATTTCCACTCATATTTCATTAACACTGGTGCAGGATTAGGGATTAAAAACCCTGCTTCCTCATGTAATGTAATTAAACGGCACACCTGCACACAGAGGGGGAGTGTTTCACAGCAGAGAAAAAGGTTAACTGAAAGCAATTCATGGCAGGGCAAAGGCACCTTACCTCAAATATTTCAAAGCCATAGATATCCAGCACACCCATTACTTTCTTGCGATGTTTAGTTTGTGCCTGGAAGAGAAGAGAAATTGAATGGAGCTAAATGTATCTAGAGAATTATAATGGGGACCACATAACTAGACTGAAAGTGTAGAGGTCAGGGCGGACATGTTGTACCTTAATGCTTTCATTGATGCGGTTAACCAGCCAGCTGAAGAGTCGGCTGTAGAGATTTTTGGCGAGGGCATCTCGGGCATAGTAGGCCTGTCAATAAATAATAATAAACAAAGCTTGTGAGCCTCTGCTGTGCATGAAGCTGCCATGTTGAATGGTCAAGGCAGTTAGAAGGCTGAAAGTGCATTTCACCACAGGGTCAGGGATATCCATGAACATTCATTCCTCTAACAAATTCTTGTAGCCACATGTTTTTCCCCCTCAGTAGAAACTACCATTACAAAAAAAAAAAAAAACCTTCATTGCGCTGTGTGTAAGGACGGAACCCTGAGTGAAATAGGATCCCAACAGTCTAAGCAAGCTCATCCTCTGGCAGGGAGCCAGTGGTGAGGAGTGCCTGTCATCCATCACAACATCTTGGCAGACCAAAGCAGTCAGCAGAAGAGGCTGAACTCTGGGTGACTTTGAGCTATAGCTAGGGCATCTCCATGCCAGGGTCATCGCACAAACCACCAAAACATAGAGAGAAATGCACACCAATCCCAATCAAATGTACAGGGATATGCAATGGGCATTACAAACATGCTGAGATGAGGGACTGTTTTAGGCTTCAGACATGTTGATGATTTATATTTTCCCTTTCTCCTCCTCTTCATTTTGTTTGTTTTATCAGGCCGGATGTTTGTGACGGGACGATCTGGCCCCAGAGTGACGCCGTGGCTCCCTAGAATGGCTCCTTGTGAAACCAAATCTGTGCTTCAGTCCGCTTCAAAACTGCATCTGTGTGGAACTGAACTCATCCTTTTTTTCCCTTCTTTTTTGTCCTTTATTTTACCCATAATCTGTTTTTGGAGCTAGGAGACTCCCAACTGCCACATCGATGTCATTTGAGGTCCACAGCTTCTGGCACCACAGACGTCCTCAATTTGACCCACTTTCTCAATTCCAGGAGAGAGTGCAGCATTTATAATTGATATGTTTTCATGTTGAGGAGACGCAGAAAAGAGGTCACTCGATTTGGGGGAATGAGACATTGTCCCAAAACCTTTTACTCACGTACCTGAACCAGACAGCCTTCTCTACAGTCACCATACAAACACAGGACTGGACGCTCAGGGAGGCAACACACCAAATATTCTATTCTATTATTTTATATATAAATATGTATTTTATATAATGGTACCAATGGAGATTGATAAATTAGAGAATTCAAAACCCCTCACAAAATCATAAGGCAAATGTCAGTAGGAGTGCCTCACCTGAGCAACGTTGAGGGTGGTGGACACCTTCTCCATCTTTGCCTCCACGGTGCGGTAGCTGAAGGCCCTCTCCAGCACAGACTGCTCTATCCCCAGCAGCTCACACATCTCCTTCAGATCTGGGTGGAGGACACCATGGGAGTTGGGTCACGTACAGTGCTAAATAGCACTCAACAGTAGGCAAAACACCCAGCAATTATGTGCTGATTGGGTGGTTAGTCAGTGTATTTAGGCCTACACAAGGACTATATAAATCACACATCAGAATTGAATACATGGCATAGGACATAGCAAAGTAGCTGCTGGAGGTGGAGCTAGTTTGAATTACTTTATATACAGTTTTATATACAGGGACAGCAGATACATCTGGTTTTCAGTTTTTGGATGTTTGGCGAGATATTGAATCATTTGGACATTTACTGAAGTTGAAACCATGTGCAGTTTAGAGGGGGGGAAAAAAATCATTATTTGGTGGAGCTGTTAACAACACACACGTTTAAAAATGTGACCCAAACCTCACACTGCTTTTTGCAAGACTGGTTTAATCTTCACCAATGTGTTGTATTTTAAAAGCTTGTTATATTATTCATCTTATACGTAACTAGTTACCAAAGTGGTCAAATAAATGTACAAGTATTTAAGACGGTACTTCAGTAAATGTACTTAGTTTTTTTCCTCCACTGCAAACAATACATATTTAACAAGCAAAAATAGAGAAGAAACTAACACTATGGCCTTTTAAAAAGGCCAAAATCCTGATCCAAATGCTGATATTGCTTTTTCCCATACCATCAGGACCTAAATCATTTGCTGCCATCATTAACGAGCTGTGAGAGTATAATATTCTATAGTACTATGTGTTCATGCAGACCATGATTTTGAGTCTGGTGACTGGCTCACTTTAAATGACAGCAAAGATATCTACAGAGCACGTCAGCCTCTGCTCTTAGCACTGGCCACATTTTTGCGAAATTGCTAGGAAATACTGACATACTTATTTTAACCTTATGAATGTTGGGGTCTAGGTGAATTTGTGATCATGTTATTTTTTTTTCATTCCCAAGATCCATTTTGTCAACAGTGATGAATGAGGCTGTCTACAATTACAGTAAGCCAGCAATTATATTGTCTGGGTCTGAGCTGTCTGGAGTAAGCACTGCACCAATAGGTGGCAGTAGAGGTCAACTAGGCGAAACGAGCCATTCATACGTGAAGTTACGTGGTTCAGACTAGAAGGTTTACTTGTTCCAACTGTTGCTGGTCTCCGGTAAAATGTCATGGGGATGTTTATTTCACATTTCATAAAGGTGACACATTTGTGGATTTTTCGCACACAATGAAAACAAAGGGGCAGTGAGAGCCCCTCTTAACTAGCAGCACATGTAGCCTGGGCCTTTACTAGCAGCACATGTAGCCTGGGCCTTTACTAGCAGCACATGTAGCCTGGGCCTTTACTAGCAGCACATGTAGCCTGGGCCTTTACTAGCAGCACATGTAGCCTGGGCCTTTACTAGCAGCACATGTAGCCTGGGCCTTTACCATTCTTGTCTTTGACTCTGCTCTCGTCGAAGCCGTTGACCCTCGACTCAGGCTTGAACTCGATGTTGCCCAACTTCAGCACGGCGGCCACCAGCTCCAGCACAGACTGCACCTCGTCCTCCATGAAGCCCACAATTTGCATGGCGTTCTGGAGGCAGCGTGGGGAGGGGGAGAAAAAAAAACAACAAACATACAATCAGTCAACGCGGCTGTGACGACTGAGGGCGAGCACTGCAGTCCCTGGGTGAAGAGTGCTGGGGCCCCTGAGTCGAGCCTCATCTCTGGTGACTGGAGTTATAGTGTAAATACACAGCAAAAACTGAGCCACGATCAGACAGACAAACGCAATCAGCACTCAGGTCAGGACGGAGAGACTGCAGGGCACCAATTCTGGCACTCAAAGCAGCTGGAGATGCTGGAGTGCGGGAAAAGAAAACAGCCTGATGGCCTACATGAGAAACGGAAAGTCAATTCCAAAAACTAACTAATGACGTAGACCCTGGGACAAAACATACGGCCACATCGGAACACATTGGTTGGACAGGCAAAATTTGCATCTACAGAGTCTTTGCAATATATGTCTTTACAGAAGATGGATGTGGAGGTCCTTATGGCAGCTTACAAAATACTACGTCTCATAAAGCAGCACAGACTCTTAAGGAGCCTAGATGTTTTCATACAGCTGACAGACCCACATCGTTCCCAGCACTGCACTACACTAAGTGCCCTAACTGCATTCATAGGGAAATTCAAGAGAAGAGATGTGAAGAGATGAAATACATACAGCTATCTGACTGATTCCTGACTGTGGATGTTTGGATGTCACATAAAGGGAAGCAATGGGTGCCGATTGATTCTGGAGGCCAGGACAAGTAGTTACAACATCCACAGACACAAAGCTGACTCAGCGAAGGATACACTAACTCATTTTTATAGCACAGAAGAAGCCCACGGATGGCTCATTAGATATCAAAGACTATGAAAAGTTACGAAACGATGACCAATCGGGTAGATAAGAGACATTTAATATTTTAGCTCTCCATGAAATTACATGGAATTAGCAGTTGGAAAATAAAACATGTTGCAAAGACATTAGCAATGGAAAACCCCACTGTAATGATACAGGTCTCTGCAGTTAATGTGTTTGTAGGCAGACAACCAGATAATAGATTCATGAAGAGTGGGAGAATGAAAGCTCTGACGCAATCATGTAGACCTGCAAACAACCTCTCATAGGTAGCAGTACGGAGTGGGAGGAAGGTCAGGAGAGGCAGAAAGAAGGAGGGAGGGGGAGAGAAATAGAGGGAGAGAGAGAGAGAGAGAGAGAGAGAGAGAGAGAGAGAGAGAGAGAGAGAGAGAGAGAGAGAGAATGAGCAAAACTAAAATCGAGAAACCCACCGTCTTTTTAAATAAATAACAAACCCCATAAATGTATTATTTAGCAAATAAAGAGCTCATGTCATTTCACATGCTCTACCATGGTCTGGATAGAACCATGCACAGTTTATGAGGAGGCATATCTTACCCTGACTGTTCTGAAGTTCGCTGCATCATCCAGTCCATTGACTGTTGCCGAGTCCAGACTCAAATAGTTGTATTGGCTGAAGTCTCTGTCCAGCTTCAGTTTTTCTGTGGGGTGAAGACACACAACTTTAAACAGTATCACATAAACAGGATCACTTTAAATAGGATCACATAAACAGGATCACTTTAAATAGGATCACTTTAAAACAGGTTCACATAAAACGCATCAGCTAATCGTGGAAGGCATGTCTAGGTGATGCAGTTAACACTGACCCAAAGGAGTTTGTGATTAGACTGTGAACATGACCACATCTACTCTTAGTTTAAGTGCCTTTCGCTGAACTGAATTGTCCGATCGGGTTACAAGTCACCCAGACTGGTGCCTATTCCCACCCTGATGTCTGCATTGTTCTCCTTCACAGTGTGTGTGTCAAACAATGGCTCCAGTCCAGTGAAGCTCAATTGAAGCGTTAGAGATGAAAGATCGGGCACCGGTGCCATAGTGGTCAATGGAGTCAGCCAGCACAGAAGCTCTACTACACCCACATTCCATCAACAAAGGTGCTGCTGAGCATTACATAAAACAGACATGCTCCAACCAAAACAAACATGGGAGTTTGCGTCATACACAACAGAGAGAGAGAGAGCAGATACCACTCAACTGCTTATTTTCAGTATCAAGGAAGAAAAGCTCATGTGAACTAGAAGTCTGAATGACAGAACAAACATAAAAGACAAATAAATTACATAGTGTAGATAAAACCCGTACAAAATGTAACCATGCCAACAAAGACACTACAAAAAAACTACAGCAGTTAAATCAGTCTGAGTGGGTGAGATGAGGACAGAGCACGATGAGGACTGCTTGAGAGCGTGAAATGGGTTCTTACTGAGTGTGTCTTCTGACGCTCCGGACAAGAGCTGGTAGAAAACGTGAAAGTTGCGCTCCCCACGAGGCTGCTTAACCACTCGAGATTTCTCCAGAAGATCTAGAAAGAGAGTTAAAAATAAGTAAGGGTTACAAAGCTAATAAACATCAGTATGATCTCCAATCATAACTTTCAACATGTATTCTTAGGCCTGTGGTAAACAACATGTTTGTATAGGTAATCAGAACATAATCTATTCCTTTGACAATAATGGCATATTTCCAAGTCCTGCTCCATAATACGGACACGGTGTCAGAGGTCAGTCCACCTTTCCTCCTTCCCTCTTAAAACAGGAATGTATTCCACATTACAACTAAATGTTTGTCACCATGGAGATGGCATGATCAAGGCTCCTCTCATTGTTCATTGTGCTTGAGCCGGGACAGGAAGTCTCACAGCACCAATCCATATGAAGAGATCAAACGGTAAGGAGAGCACACAGTCTCAGGCTTCAGTCAATAATAACCTGGAGGAAGTCAGGCAAACTTTATGGGTAGTAATGTTTAATAGAAATCTATATAAGGTTGGCATTGCTACCAGAACATTCCAAAGAACAGTCATGAGGATGACGGACTTTTCTCCAAAGAAACTTAATAGTTTGTATTTAAATTGGAGGAGAAGGGACTTCCATGATTTAGTATAATACAAAATACAAAAGAGAAATACAATTAGAGTTCAATGAAGTACCATCCTCCACTGTGCACCCTAAACTATTACATGCGCTTGGAGAGCCCGCTAAACAGATTAGGTTTTTCATCATGTGGGCAATGAGCAGCTCAATAGTTAGCAGGTAGGTGGCTACGATTTCTGTGCCGCCCATCAGAGCAATCACACTACTCTCTCTAGTTCCAGGCTGAATGGCTCAGAGCAAAGATCTCATCAATACTTCATGGGCTATTGGAAAGCTCTCCTGTGGAGCACTGCAACTGAGCTGTAATCAAGGATTACAGACAAACCACAGAGAGTGCCCTCTTACTCCCCTCCCTCCCTCAAACTCTACCTCTCCCTTCAATCCATCTCTTTCTCTCTGCCTCCCCCTCATCTCCTTCTCTCTCTGCCTCCCCTCCTGCTATCTTTCTGGGAGCTTCTTGACTGGAGTGGTCACCCTGTGACTGATAGAACATGACGCTGGGCTCTACAGTGCTCAGAAGTCTCCCTGAGGGGACTTGCCACTGACCCTTCACCCTTTGTACACTGAAGGACACACGCACTGTTATTGCTGTTTCATAACTCCTCGGCTTCTCCCCAGCTTGGACTTTCATTAACTATGTGTGATATGTAGTAGTGTTTTTCGCTGAAGACGACCGACCAGGATATTGAGATTTCCAGCAGAAAAAGGCAGAATGTTTATTACTTTTTAGGAGAGTAAACATTCCAGGTTTGTGTCTGAGGAATCTGAGATGGTCTTCTGAGTTTGGTTTGACAGAGATAAGCCTGGTATGTTTTCTTATACCAAGGGGTCTTACAAATGCAATCCGAACCACTTAACCTCTGAAACCACAAAACCACCCTCGGCTAAACCGCATGTCCTGTCATGTCTCACCCTTCTGATGAGTCTTTCGTTCATTCCTCAGGCCATCTTTTACAACTATGTGACATTTTCCTCCAACATTCATTAACAGTGAAGAAGTATGTTCTTAGAGAGTCACGACCCCTATAGTGCTGGGGATGTTGGGTGCATGTTGAAACCCATGACATAAATGAACACACAGAAGAACATAAAAAGGTCTCTAATTCATCATCCAGAATCGTTTCTAACAAGTCAGCTGATTCTTCCTGAGGCATAGCCGAGACAACAGAAGGCTCTAATGCCACTGACGCCTGACAACAACCCTGAGGCCTGGTGCACTCCTATGGGAGAGCAACATTAGTCCTCTTCATGACAGGATGCCTCTGCTTTGAATGTGTTGGACATGGTGCCCCTATTGTGATGGAGCATTGACAGAGCCCATCATTGTATGGGGTGAACTGTGTGAGCTTTAAGTATTCAAAATTAACCTCCGGCTGAGTTTACTATCCGTGGTACAGCCAACCCCTTTGACGAAGCTCCACAGCATACCCATACAATAGGTCTCTGACAGATGCCATGTTTCTCTCCCATCCTGTGACCTTCAGTTGGTATGTTAATGCAGGCAACATTAGAACCTGAGGGAAGGGTAGAGTGCTGAGGGAGAGAGAAAAACAGATATGGGGGGACGAGCTGATATTCTCACTACTCACTAGTGCGCCAGTGGACACTATTAGAGGGAGCACAAACAGTCATATTGATCAGAGCGGCTCTTTAGTGGACTGGCAGGCCTCACGTGTGAGGTGGAAAGCGGGCTGATCGACCGGCCTCACTCCACAGAGTTGCTGCTAGCAAGCAACAAAGTAGCTGCCAGGCTTGGATTAAAGAGACTGTGACAGTAGAATGAACTACACGTGACCTACACGACCTGTAACACACCACAGTTGCTTGTTGTTGGTGCATGTTTTGAAAATACCCACCCAAGGCACTTGGAACATGTTATGTACACAAACATGGGGACGTGGAGTATAAACATGCAGAGGTTGTAGTCCGGGTAAAGATACCAAAACAGTATATAAGACTGAGGCGCCATTCACACAACGGTGAAAATAGTGATTTTGCAAAGATGGAAGTTTTATTGTATTTTGGCCTTTCGTAAGACCTCATCTTTATCCAATCACGTTTCATTCTTCATTAAGCTTCAGTCTGAAGTCTGTCCTCCAAAGTCTTCACCGAATCCTCAGCAGTAATGAAGAGAACATCTACTTTTGATTGTCAGGCACATCATGCTGATCAGACAATTTGATCCATTTATGAGATATAACATGACGCTAAATAAAAGCAACCTTGAGTAGGGCAAGAAATTCACTTCACTGAGTAAATTTTAGCTCAGGAAAGGAATTGGATATTATCTATTCATGTTGAATTTATTTGCCCACCCAACAAATAGCCTACCCACCCCAGGATGACATTCAGGTAAACGTCAGTGGTTAGAGTAGTTCGAGAGCGTAGGCGACATTATATTTACATTTATAACATAGATTGTTATTGCAACATGCACCGGTAAGTTTTGAATTTGGCCGATAAAATTAATTCTCTATGGACACCAGGTCAGCAACAACAAATCCTAGCGGAAACCCTGATAGATAGGCTACTACAGCGTTTCACTAGTCCTTGCCAATCCATGTGGACGAGTAGAAGTTCTCCCAATGTTGTCGTATGGATGCAAAGCCTTTTGAAAACGCAAAGGCAAAACGTCATTTTCAAAACTTTCCGTTGTTGTGTGGATGGCCCTCGATACTATATAACTGCAACTATAGGGCTGCAGGTTGACCCACAGAGGTCCTGTCATCTTCCAAACGGCTCAGCTGGGAAAGCTACTCAACAGGACCCCATTGATGAAACCAAATACAGCAGTCTCATAAAACTCACAGTTACTGATGACTCCTCCTATAGGGTCCCCTTTGAAGTCAAACTCGATGTCCATATATTTCCCCTGCAAAGAAAACAGAAAACAGTCAAGGCAAAATCCACACACTGAGGTCATTGGCTTTTTTTAATAGACTGCAATTCATTTCTTTGGGAAATCCTATTTTAACATTGCTACTTTCTGCTAATGCAGTCAAAATAAGATAAAGCGAGCAAACGCCAAGCCTTTAATGGCTGTTCCACCCCAGTGATGACATTGAACCAAAGGCCTGTAATACTGCAAAAGGCTCGCTTTGTTGCTCGATGTGGCTCTGGTTGCGGCTTTTAATGGCAGGAGGAAGCCTACAGAGGCAAAAGCTGCTGCAAATCTGGCTGAAACACGAACCATACACGAGAGCAAAGGACTGGAGGGGGTGGGGGGGTTGGTTCTATTCCAAACCCATTTCATCTTGGAGCCCAGGCCTATTCATAACGCTGGCTGCCAATCACACATAGATTTGCCATGGAGTAATGGACTACTGTGGAGGAAATGATGATGATGAAAAAAAAAATGATGACTTTTTTTTTTTCTCTCTTCATCTTTGACTACAGTGGTAAAACAAACCGTTCTCTTATAATCTCCCGTTTTAAGTTTAGGACAGAAACAGTAAGCCTAGTGTCTCAAGAGCCGTTTGATTTTCTTCCACAGTGTGTGCGCGTGTGCGTGCGTGTGCATATGTGTGTTATTTATGGCTAACAGCTCATCAAAAGCCAGGCCTGCAAAACGCATAACTGCTGCCAAATTCAACAACACTTTTTTTCTGCTAAAGGAAGCAACTGATCAACACATTTATGCTTGCCTAGTGGTGCTGGTTTACAACTCAATTGTATCAGAGTCAGGGACTGCAGTTTACCAAAAGCCCCCTTGAAAATGGCAAAATGGCAAAAAGCACAGATGGCAAAAAAAAATATTCACACGGCAGATTATCGTCAGACTATGGCAATCTTGAGGCAATCTGGAGCCCCAGTGCATGATGGGTGTGCGCAGTGGGCTTAGTCTCTGGGGCTGAGTACATAACGTCTCCGGCCTAATTCAAGAAGCCTGTAGCGACGTGATGACATCAGGGAGGAATCTGAAACAGACGAGGCTGCCAATGGCCTTCAGTGTTCTCGTGAAAAGAGAGAGAAAAAAAAAAAGAAACCAATGCACTGAGCGTGAGAAAACCCAGACAAGGCTGGCGCACAAACATCTTGTTTCATATCTTCACATGTGTTCCCCTACACCCGTGAACCCCTCTTGCAGCACAAAACAGCCTGGGAGGGTAGATATCCGAAATAAATTCAAATGCTTTTGTTGCAAACCTGCATTGTTGTCTTACAAGAGCAGGCGCAAGAGAGACACTGCTGCTGACCTGACCTAACCTAACCTATGCTACCTCAGCATATAGCCTATAATGCACTGTATGTTTACACAGAGTGGGAAAGGAGGCAGAGGGGAAGTTTACACTGGTCTAGGAACCAAAGGTCAGTTCTGCAGCATTCCAATATGGCCGTCGCCGTCCCCCCCCCCCCCCCCCCCCCTGCTATGTACTGAGGCTCCATCCACACTAGAGCAAACATGTGCCACTGTGCGGTCGCTGCCAACTGCAGCTGCACAAGGCAGCACTGTCTGACGGCTCAGGTGGCACCCCGGGCCGAGGCTAGCGGTGCAGCGCGAGGGCCTCTCTCCGGGAGCAGAAGCTCTTTTTGGGGGAAAGTGCAGCTCACAAAACAAGATGCCTTTGGCAGGACGACCGGGCAGACATCTGGAGATAGTTGCCAGAGAGGTTACGCTGCCTAGAGTTTCATTTGAATCCGCCTCTGTACTGAAACAGTAATTGCTTTGCCTTCGTGTCAAGCTCAACCGAGCACAGCCAAATGTGTCCAGATGCTGGTCAACAGAGGCTCGATAAAGGCAAAGGCGCACAACAAAAGACAAAGGAGAGATGGGGAGATGACAACCAGATGACAGTGCACTGAAAAGGGGAGTGAGGCCTAACAGGGCTGCACACTACCTTGCCATTCTACCATCTTCCTTTTTTTCAGCGTTGTATAACTGTGAGCTGTAGGTCCAACTGAAGCTTGTATTTGCCTTTGTCTGAGTTGGCGCTTGGATCAAAGGTTCAGATGCACATAATCTTAAGCAAATACAGCCAGGCCGAGGCCAGAGTGGAGATCAAACCGGCTATAAAACCTCACTGCCAGGAAGAGAGAGAGAGAGAGAGAGAGAGAGAGATACTCACAAATCGAGAGGAGTTGTCATTCCGGACAGTCTTGGCATTCCCAAAGGCTGCAAGGGATAAAGCATGTCAGGTTATGTGTGTCAGGCAGACTGGGTTTTCATACTGGCTGACATCTCTGCGCTGAAAAATAATTACCGTCTGGAGCGTCTCGTCATATCCCTGTGCTGTCAAACACACTCATGCACCGCTTAACCTGATTGCCAACATCTAAGCCCTTTTGAGGGGGTGATTCGAAAAGAGTACCAAATATATCTAAGCTGTCCAAATATGCCACACCTTTCCTGTAATGGCTTTTGGGGATGATTGCACTGGTGATTTCAACAAATTACTCTACAAAAGGCACAGGATTAAAGAGAGCTTTCCGATGCATTGACATCAGAGAGTCTAAACATTAAAGGGGTAAATGTTTCAATGTGTGGGGCAAAGTGTGGGAGCACACCGAAGCCTAAGATTATCAACTCAAATGCTATTGATGTCAAATGACTTGGGCTAAATTTAGATGTTTTTCAACAGTGCATTATAAGGCTATACATCCTGTACTATTTGTTCCTGTTTTATGTGAGAAAAATATATGAATGCAAATGGGCTCATCACCGCTCTGAGTAACAGTCTAGTGTAGCGCTGTAGGATACCCATCTCTATCTGTCCAATGTAACAGGTCAAACAGCACTGGTAATTAATATCCTTGCAGGAGAAGAACTTCTCAATGCCTATGAGCCCTCCGGGTGCCTGCAGGAGAAGAGTGGGGAGCAGGAAGTGTGTGTGCAGTGCCTCTGGCGTACGGGTCATTACTGCCAGCAGCTAAACTCTTACAGATGTGGGGCGTAGCGCTCCGCTCCGCTCGGCTCTGCAGCAGTACTGGGCACTGCCTTAGCTCATCGCTCATGGGCATTTCCTGTCCAAGGCCCCACATTAAAAACGCCACTGTTGCCATGCCAGTGGGGAGGAGTGAGCTGGGAGCCCCATTAAGGAGGAGAGGACTATTTAATGCAGGGGGGGGGGGAAACAAAGGGTGGAGCTCTGCAAACTCAATCTGCACATGAAGTCTTGGAGCGCTAGTTGAAAGTGGACTGAAATAACTGCATGTGCAAGGGTCATTTCATTTCATCAAAAAGTGTTTGAGGTGTGCGCAATGTTGGAAAGTGATTAACATAAGTATGTAATCAGGTACAGACATGCATAAGGTATGATAGGTGAAGAGAAAACACACACACACACACACACACACACACACACACACACACACACACACACACACACACACACAGAGTTTGAGTGCATACTCACCCTCCAGCACTGGGTTGGACTGCAGCAGCTGCTCCTTCACCTTGTTCACCTCCTGGCCCTTGCCGCACACGGCCGCCACGTATGACATCACCAGCTTGCTGGCCTCTGGAACATCGAAGGAGGGAGAGTCAAAGGTCACACTCCTTCAGACTAGACTAAACACACACCCATGAACATGTATCCAGAGTAAACACGTACCCATACACACACGCACCCCAAAAAAAACTCCCCTTCCCATCAGCATCGGTCTCTCTTTTTGGGTGGCGCCCGTCTTTCCCACCACACCCTAAACTCCCTGACACCCCCACAGGAAATCTACAGACGTCCTCCTGCACTGACATCATGTGTTTTATTAGATGGTAGCCATTACTCTACTGAGTTGTCATTATTCATTGTGGGAACTTAAGTGTGCACTCGAGGCATTGGGGAGTACTGGAGTGAACTGTTGCCCAGAAGCAGCTTTCAAAAGAACAGGCCATCTGCAATAATCCCGGATTGATCTACAATTACTTTTCCATGTCTGGACTGGGGAAGGCTTATGCATCTGTGACACTACAGCGAAATCACTGCACGGGCTCTGCCGCGACAAGGTTTCTTTCCAACAAAATCAGTTGGACCAGGAGCTTGGGCTGGCCTGCAGTCTTCAGCGAGAGGTTGTGTTGTAGTGGTTTAAAATCAGCACGGGGCGATTTCAACCGAGGGACATTTAAGGTCACCCCGTTACACACTGAAAGTTTTTATTAGGTTTAGATGAGGGAGTGATCTTGATGCCAGTGGCAGCTGCTTCCGGCTGCTGTGAGTGGAACGCAGTACAAAACTACAAGCTCACGTCACCAAGACCATCAGGGAAGGTGGATGCTGATTGAAAACGAATGCAGTGAGGAATCACACTGAGAAAAGACACGGCTAGCTTTAAAGGGGAGGAAAAGGCGAGATATGTGAGACGGAAACGGGCAGAGAAAGGCAAGGGTGCATTCCAAGGGCGAAACTAGGGCAGTCTCAGCCACAGCGCTAATGCACACTGAAGTGACATTTAATACGAGCCGAAGAATGACATCGGCACAAACCCACTGCCCTGGGTAGAACACCCATTCATTGTGTCTCTGAGGGTCAGCGCCACACACACACATTTCCATACCGGACAGGGCACGGTCAAAGGACTTCAGTAGAATTGCTGTGGAACAAGAGTCTTTAATTCTTTAACAGCAAACAACACCTGACACTGTTCAGTGAGCCCTCTTGTTTTGATTCTCAGTTGCGGTCAGACGCACCACAAATTTCACCAGAAGGCATCATTCATGGCAAGTATTCAGAACCAGTTTACTCGATTAAGTCAAATGCTGCAGTTAATGTTTTGCAAAACACACCAGACGCTTCCATCAAAGGCAAGGCTTTAAATAAAAAAAAGAATATGATCTCAAATTCAGCAGCTGCCTGCTTCTCTTCCTGTATAATAAAAATCATTGGTTGGCACACCACGAACAAACAAAAACTGATGAAGGATTGAAGGTTTGTGAACAACTGGGCAGGGAAAAGGCAGGCCTAAAATACAAAAGGACTTAAAAAAAAAATAACTGAACTGAATTGGGCTGAAGTCGATCCTAACACCTGACAGGCTTTAGAAACGGAACATTGTGCCCTGCATCGGCAGCCATAACCTCCTATGCCCCAGTGAGTGAACTACTGCTGGGCTACTGCTGGGGTCTGGTTCTCCACACACTCATGGGCACACATTGATTAGCCAGCTCTGAGCTAAACATCATAGTCAGGTTGGATGGGCTGAGGGTGGCTGACCGACAGAGACAGAACAGGCACAGAGGACGAGCTCCGGTCTTCCAGACCTCAGGAGAAGGGTTCATTCGAACAGAATTGGCAGCAGGCAGTTCAGACCAGCTGTTTACTACTGAATATTCAGTGAGGGGATTTTCGGCTAGCATGCTTAAACTATTACGAGCCCACCGCTAAGGTATAAGTATAGGCTTTTAAAATGGAGATCTCCCCTGAGGAGCACAGTGCAGACTAAATGGTTACATCACAGATTAAAGAAGATAAGGGTTCATAAATTTGAAGCAAAATCTCAATTATAAGGGATCTGCATGAGTTACCATTTTCCTTTTAAATATCCACAAAATAACTGTTTCAGTTTCAAATAGAAAAGAGAACAGACCAAAGGCACTTAATAAAGGCCTAAAGTCACTTACTTGGCTCTAGTCACCCTAGTTACACAATAAACCTGAATCTGTGCAATAAAAGTGTTGGTGAGTAATCAGGCAGATTCACTTTATTGTCCACATCACTGTGTATACCTCACTGTGCACAGATTAAACTGGGAATACTACACCAGAGGAAAGTGGTAAAAGTGCAATACTATACAGAGCTGTTCATATGCCTCTGAAATTGCTTTGTTAAAACTGTAACTTTAGAGGCCTCGTGAGGAAGAGGGGGCGGAGGGAAAAGGTTAACAAGGAAGTGAACTACTGAAGAAAGAATCAGGGGAGATTTTTCCAGAAAAACCCAACTAGGAAACTCTTTTTCTCAGTAAAAATCCAGGTGGCCACGATCACCTGGGGTCTACGTCTTCTACCGAAAGAATATCTTAAGCAGGCAACACGCATCGTTCATGTATCTCATCCGTGCATTTTTCTGGCGGCGCGCTCTTCCCCCGCGGTGGATGAAACAACAACACAGGAACATCGGCACAGCAAGAAACCACTTACTCTGCCTTTCCTTTGTGTCTGTGTGGTCAGATGTGCACGCGTGTGTTTGCACAGACGTTTGTGTACACAAAAACATTGTTTCAGGTGCCGACCCTTACCCAAAAATAACTCCCAAAACAGAACTGGCCCCAAAATAACTCCCAAAACAGACTATTCTTGCTGAGTCTTTATCTTGTGAGAAAATGAACAAGCGGGACCTCCTGTCAGGATAAACCTGTTCGCAACTTGATCGTCACTGATGATCCACAAGATCCTCTGGTAAAGCACAATAAACAGACGCCGCCGGGGTCCTGGAGAGCCCCCTAAACCCTGGTGGCTTGGGGAAGGTGTTGTTCTTGGACGTGTTCACCCACCTGTCTTGCCGGCTCCACTCTCTCCTGTGATGAGGATGCACTGGTCTTTGTCCTGGTCTCGCAGAGATCGGTAAGCCTCGTCAGCCAGGGCATAACTGTGGGACAGACAGACATGGGGCGTTCGCTTTTAGTCATGTCCAAACGTAAATATCAAAGAAAGTGAAATGTTTCATGGCATAAAAACATGAAAAACATTAGCTAGTAACATCATAGAATCAAAAGCACACTCTAAATATAAACTAGATGTTAATTAGTCTATGCACATGTCTCAATCCAAACAAACTCATCCTTTTGATCATGATTTTTCCATTGGGACTGTGTATGTGTTTTTGGTTCTAGCTTTTGGCTGGATGGATCTGCAGAGGGGGGAGTTGGTAGCTGGCAGAGTGGGACTGCCAGTGGAGGCCACATGTTGACTAATCAACAGCATTCGTAATACCAGGCAGAAAGTGGGTCGCGTCTGTGGGGCAATCTGCTTTGGCTGCTGCACTTCAACATTATGAGTCTGCATTTATCGCTGCTAGGGGTTCATGCGTGAATTTGGTCGGAACATTTTTACTGCAAGATTGCCACCATTATAGCTAACTGGATAAGTAATAAAACAGCTGTAGGTTATTCAAAAGGAGCTTGTCTGACCCTCCATCAATGGCGCTGGTTGTGACTATTGAATTATGCTAGTTAATTTAAAAAAAAAAAAAAAAGAAAAAAAAAAAGAAGTACATTCCGGTGTGCATTCAAGCATTGACTACTATCATTTAACCGAGGTAAACAGAGGAGGTGCCATTAATTTCCCATGAGAACTCTACTGTCCCGATGCAGTTTGCCATAAATGCAAGGACATGGTTCACCGATTTCTGTGTCAACATTTTAAGATGAATCTCATTGTACACAAATTCCAGCACAGTGACACAATAGAAAAGTGGGTCATATGCTCCTGTGATAGGGCAGACCCACTGAACTCAACAACATTATAATTGTAATTGATTTGCTATAGACCACCAGATAAAGAGACCCCCATGAAGGATATGGACCATGCTCATACTGCCTTGCATGTCATGGGTTGGAGAGTAAGCTTCTTTATTTATCATGCATTGTTTTGAGAAGGTAGGACACCAAAGGTGCGCCCCCGTTCAAGATCACAAAGGGATTAAAAGCCGTTCCCACACAACGCAGCTCCCTTTGCAGTACTACTCCGACACGAGACTCAAAATTTGCCATTTAGGTTGCCCTTTTTTCACTCTGTCTGTACATTTCAACACTCATTACTCAGGAATTTTCCAGAACCACCACTAATAATAGCTGTGATTGTGGAGGAAATGTTGCATGGTAGATCCCCCCCCACCCCCTCCTAAAATCCCCCAAATTCATAAATGGCTCGATCCAAACAGCAACGGTGGCTGTCTTTGAGTGTGTGCTAGGGAGGACTGCTGGAGGAGTCAGATTGAAGCCTAATGTTGCAAAATGTGAGACATTTTTTGTTTAAAAAGAATCAACTAAATGTCTGGTCTTTGTTAAACATGCCTGCAGAAACCTGGGACAAATTTGGGACAAGTTCTAAGTTCATCATGGAATTTGAGGAATTCATTAGAGTGGAGTTTCCCGGTTTGGAACTGAACACCCTGACCTATATCACTCCCAAAAGGGTAGTATGACTGAGGAATAATACTACTCATTCAAATGTTGCAACAATCTGCAACAAACATGCCTGACTTATCATGTAAGTGCTTCCAAATTCAACCATCAAAGCAAGTCAGTGTTCGATTGAATACAGTTTATTGTTGTGCTTTGTTCTCTGGGTAACAATTCTACTACTTCTATGAGCAGTTTAATTATCAGTCAAGGAATCACTATGCCAAATGGGTAAGTAAATATAAATGTACATAAAAATATATTTGAACCAAAAGCTCTGTATATCTGAGGAGGCTATCTGAGGGGCAGTGGGGAGCTACACACGCCCTGTAGATAGTTTTAACTGGTGGGGTTGAACCCAAGGTGTAGCCGGTCTGAGGGGCTTTGGGAACAGGGCGGTGGTCGGAGCAAGAGACAGACACAGAGAGCATGGGACATTACATCACAGCTGAAATGTGCAAGGCCCAGGGAACAGATGTCTGGGCTTTAGGGAAAACAGTCGAGCCGCTCGACATGAGCTTGACAAAAGACAAGCATCACCCAATTACCCCCGCCCTCAGGAGGGGGGGCGGGGGGAGGAGGGGGAGAGGGTGGTCTGCTGAAGGGAAATCTGCCAAATTAGCTCTGCTGATCCAACATGACGCATCAGGCGCTGCCAGGACACCCCTAAATTACTGTGGGTGGGGTGAGCGGGGCGCATGAATATGAATGGCTAAAAATCACAATATGAATAGCCCTTGCAAGCTGGCGCACCGGGGAGCTGCGGGGCTTTGTGGGGTAAAAGCAAGGGGCCCCAGGAAGACAGAGAACACTGACACTCCACTGGCAACAAAGAGTCCAGCGACACGCGTGTGCTGTCTGTCTGTGGCTTTCACTTTGCTGAAAACTAAACGCAGGTCGAGATGCAAAGGCCACAAACTCATTGTAAAGTTCCTCTTTTTGATTACACTGACAGAGGGAAATCTCAAACTAGCCTACAGTGAGAACAGCTGCTAAGGCAAAAAGCTTCATATAACCACAGCACCAAGAGGAGAGAAGCTGACTATTTGCACAAAAGAACACCAAAACCATATGCAATTACCCAACCCCTAGCCGCTGATAGGAGTGTGGCAAACTGAAATCAAAAAGGGGCCACCAGGGGACATCAAAGGCACCCAGAGCCTCCACATCAGACCGAGAGAGAGGGGTGTGGTGAGGTGGGGGAGGGGCCCCGCCTCAGACACCATGATCACACGAGTCGTGGGGCCCCACCGGCTGAAATTTACAGCATCCTCGTGGCAGTGGTGAGGGCAGCCAGCCACCGCATCAGGCAAGCAGGAGAAAATAGCCAGCGTCCTTCTTCTGGTCAACCCGAGGAAACCAGCGGAATAAGGGCCAATTGACCTCCTGGCCTACACTCAAACTTGAGGGCAAGAGAAGTTCTTTCAGTTCTTTCAGTGCAAGCACATAACCTCTGTTGAGTGGTTTCGTGCTGAAGCTTTACGCTGGTGTGGTGGCAGACTGAGTACCCACCCTGAAGCCTTAGAAGGCACTGCCTTTCATATTATGAAGCAGCGAGACAGGCAAAGCTCTGCAGTCGGAAGAAATCAGATGTTTGTGAGCAGAACCAGAATGGCAGCAAAATAAACACAGGCAATAAAGAGGTCCAATTGTTTCATAAGAAAATAATGGAGCCATTGTGTGGACGTCAGGCCGATGTTCCGTTCTGGGAGCATTCTGATCTCACCCAGCCTGCTGTACGGTAAGCTCCAGGACATCCGTAGGTCGTGCTAATTGAGCCGCAGAGGAAACGAGTCTTTCCTGTCCGTGAGGCCCAGGTGGCATTGTGACCAGCGTCTGTGCTGGAGCACAATGGTGCCTGGGCTGACTCACAGGAAGGAGTTCCCCGAAGACAGGTGTAGACTGCCAGGTCCACCCGATGGAGCGTAGAGACAGAGCAGTCTGCTTTACCACTCCTAGTGGCCGCGGAGCAGCCAGGGTTGGTTTTGCCCAAACGCCAGGTCACACGGAATGGAAAAAGTATGAGCCATCCCATTTCGTTGCATCTAAATATGTCCAAGGGGATGTAGGCGGTCATAAGACCTCAGGGAAGAAGTCACAAGATTGAAAATGCAACAGACAGACTGCTGAGGGCTCATACAGAGAGCACTTAGAGCAGTTATCAACAATTAAACACAGCGGATTGGATTTGTGTGCGCAGTCACTCCTGAGTACATTTGGAGAGAGCTCACAAATGGCCATTTGGGCGACGCTCCCATCCTCCAGCTGAGGTTTTCAAGGTGTCGACAAACTAATTGCGCACGCTAGTGAGAGGTTAACAATCTTAATTCTTATCAGACTGGATTGTGGACCTTTTCACAGAGGTATCTAGATTATCTTTAGAGATTATCCTCTCAAAGCATTATTGACAAAAGTGTCAATTGTACAGAAAACTCCCCCATAAAATGATTGCGTTCTTTTAAAACAGTCCACATTGCTACTATTAAAAATCAACTCTGAACATTCATTCTACCCCAAGATTATATTGGAAATTCTAGCTGAACTCTTTAGCTGAACCCTTAGAATGATGGAAATACCCCCCCTGAAACCGCGACAGTATGAGAGAACCTGATATATGGGGTAAAATAAACAAAATGAGAATCGCATGATTCTTAATTCCCATCACGAAATTTATATTAAGCACTTACAAAAAAACAGATCATTTTCTTGTGTGCAAGGCTCTAAGACAATTGAATAACTGTTTCACAGTAGCCCAAGGGGCCATCTGTGTTAGAGTTACTCCTGGTCTACCAGAACACACACACACACACACACACACACACACACACACACACACACACACACACACACACACACACACACACACACACACACACACACACACACACACACACACACACACACACACACACACACACACACACACACACACACACACACACACACACACACACACACACACACACATCCTGAGGAAGATGGGAACAGAGGAGCGACTCAGGCTGTTTTTAGCCCCTCTGGAACGGATGCCTTTACCGTTTCCTCCCGTCTGAGCTCTGACTCAGCGTTTCTGCCCAGGCCGCGTGGAGTCCGTCCTGCAGGAGGCCAGAAGTAGCGCGGGGCCACCCGCCTCAGATCAGACACTCTGGGGGGGGGGGGCCTGCTGAGCCACTTCCAGGACACCGCTGGAGGCCCAGATTCATTACAGGTGGGGACCGTGAATGAGAATGTTCAAGTCCAGGTCTTTGAGGTATGGGAGTGTGTTCTTTTCCCCCTCGTTCCTTGCTCTCCCCCTGCCCCCTTCCCATTCAGCTCTACCCTGGTCATTTCAGCATGGGGGACACAGCCTGCTGGCTTGTCATTGTTTTTATTGACACCATCAATTCTACAATCTCCAGCAGCAATATGATAGGCGAAAATTCATTTTAGTGGAGCACATACAAAGACTACATGTTACCACCATCACTTAAGGGCCTGCTGGCAGTCATGCGGTCATCATGGCATTTGACCACCACAAAAAACCTTTTTCACCACACAGATAACCCCTGCGGCGGCTGTAACACAGGTCCCTGTGTGTTGCTCTCCTGATGTCCTGCGGTGAGCACATCCTCCATACATTTGGAGCTACTCCTGACAGGAAATCAGGACTCAGATTTAAACACGGGAGTAGAGCTGGAACAGATACTCAGTGTTCGTAAAATTAGTGAATTAAAGCAGCCCTAAATTCACACATCCCATGTCGGTGAAAGAAAGAAAACGAAGGAAACGCGGAGAGAAAAAGAGAGAGGGAGAAAGAGAGTGCGAGAGAGAGAGAGAAAAATGAGGAGGGGGAAGTAGAAGCAATCGAATACAACTATGCAAATGAAATAATCAGAGAAAAAATAAATAATAAAAGTACAGACAAACATCTTGCCTCCGAATGGCAGATCACTTGACCTGTCTCTGGCCTCGGCTTGACCCTTGCACACGACACAGGTTCCAATGCAACTGCACCCGAGCAGACTACAGACAGGGCCATTGTGGCTGGAGCTGGCAGCGGAGGCAGGGGAGCCACCATATGCACTGGGCAAAGACTGTTTATAAAGCCCTGCTCCAGGAAATGAGGGCGGGAGATGGGGTGGCCAGACGTGTTTGGTGTGAGGGGGCTACATTTCTCTGGGCAAAACCCCTTCAGTGTGAGCCTCTCCTTCAATAGTACGGTTGTGCTTTAAGACGTGCCGTGGAGGAGCATGACTGTGGAAACATGAAATACTCAGGTGCAAGGTTTTGATGCAAGGGCAGTGAACAATGGTCTCTGGTGCAGAGCGCGATCGTCAGCTACCGCACATTAACTTCTGGCCCGCGGGAGCACTTACAAAATATGAATCTCACTCATAATCTGATAAAAAAAAAAAAGACTAATCCCATCTAATCCATGTATATTTCAAATCACAACAAACTCGTTTTAAATGTTCATTGTAGTATTCTGGCAGAGTTAAACCTAGCAGTCATTTTGTCTGGATAGAAAGAGCCATGGTGCATTGTTCAAAAGCATATGCTGTACATGTGTATGAATGTGTGTATGAGTGTGTGTGTGTGTGGTGGAAAAAGATAAAAATGGTGATAAGGGTCTGAATGGGAGGACAGTACCTTGGACAATACATAAAGATTATGAGTGATCAATTTGTGCAAGGTTTGGCAAACATCTGGGTGGCTTGGCCTGTCTAATCAGAATCACAAGTATTACGAAACTGCCCTTTCACTCAGTAGAGTGGGCTGTGCACACACTGGCAGACAATGCAACGGGGCAAATCCTTGACACCTTACATAATCTGCCACTTTTGTTATGGGTTTGAAAAATACCCTTTTTTTCCCAACATTGAGCACTTCAGGGTACGTAGATGACTGACATGCTGTGTAGTGAGTTATGCATGACAAACACACACTTGAGTTAATGGTGAACAAGTCGTTTGTTTCACAAAAGGACAGAGAGCACTGACATCAATACATGATGGAATAGGTGAACTCTCTGGTTACTGTGTCGTGCCGCCACGCATGCAGTACTCAAACATGAATCAAATCAGCCTATAGTTAAAAAAAAAGAAAACCTCTAGAACCTGTAAAAGGGACTTTCCCGTCAAGACGAGAAACTTTTTCCTTGAGCTCTCCTTCCAGAAACTCGTAAAAATACATCAGGGTGGCTTTTCTCCGCTTCTAAGGTTTCCCTGCGTGCATAGGCAACAGCTGCTGACTATGGGCCGTTGCTATAGGAATAGCAACAATCAGATTTGCATGAGATTCGTACAGCTGCAGGTGGGCGGCCGTGTTCGACTGACCATCCATATCCACACATTTGCCAACGCAACAACGACAGAGGCTCCGCTTCACCCTCCCCGATCTACCTGGCCTTTTAAAAGCTGCCCACACAACCCATTAGTTTGATGGTGACGCAAGCTAGAAGACTTCAGAATCAGAATTTCACCAGAGTGGAATAACAGGCTCGTAGGCTTCTACCATGGCAGTGAAAACAATAACTAATCAAAACAAACAACACGAAACAGCATGGCTTTAGCTGTGATGTGTGCACTTCTAAAAAATATATTTCTGTATAGCTTGACCTGCATGATATGTTATAGTTAAAACTGCACTGATCTGCACTTTAAAGTCATGTGAGGAGAGGGCCATATTGACACAAGTCACCATCTGATAAACCATCATCCATCTAAAAGGGAAACTGATGTAGGCTACGTTTTAAAAATGATTAGTTGAACATTATGCGTTACTGATTACAGACATTTCATGCAATATGACCATTGAGAATACAAGAACAGTGGAAACTTCTAGAACCAAAGGGTTAACATTAGAGTGATGTCATCACAAGAGCTTATAGCAGGTTGTAGCTTCCTTATTACTTACGACTTCTGCGTCCTTTGAACTGAACTAGTGATTATGCAAACAAACATGAATGATGGTTACGTAGTCATGATAGGACATCATCACAAGGTCATGCCTCCGTGTGAGTTGTGCCAGGACAATAAAGTAAAGGTGCGGTGATAACAGAAGCCTACTGTTGCTACTGATAATGGATCCAGACATCTGGCCAACAGCCTTAAATGGGGAAAAAAACAAAAGGCTGCTGGCTTGACCACAGGCGTGCGAGTTCTTGCGCTCAGAGACCAAGTCAAATAGATGACTTCCAAACACAGACTTTCAAACATAACATTGCTTGCCCAGGTGACTCGTCAAAAACAGGGCTTTATGACTGTCAGTGGCGGAAAAGACACGGATACATGCTCAATGGGATTACATTTGATTGTGGTTGCTGGTTTCAGTGTTCTAACTCAATACTGGACCGATTTCGATGCGTTGTCCTTAGTTTGGAAGGTTTGGACCCAAAAATAACGAAAAAAAATAACGCAGGTTGAAAGCTCCAAATCCAATTTTCCTTCTAATAACCAGGAACTCATGAGGACAAAGAACCAGAAAAGATAATATGAAAAAGCAATTGATGGTGATTAAGACTTCACTCAGCAGGGTCCTCTCACCTTAAGGCAATCCTGGTACATGTACAAGACCTGCAAATATGCCCATGATGTCCTCCCTGAAATGTAAAGAGTACCTGGGAATGTCTGAGCCCTTAAGCTACATCTACTGAAAATGTTCCCTAAAGAAATTAAACACACTAAATCCATGATGACCGAGCAATTTCTCAGTTGACCGAAACGCAGAATCCCTAGTAAATCCCAAGGATGAACCACTTGGCTTAGGATGCTCTCTGTGAAGAGGGAAAAGTGGGCCATCATAGGGCCAGAGCTAAGGAGATTTTTCTTTTTCAGAGAAACTCTCAAGCGTTTGAAATGTATAATTTCCACTGGAAAGACAAGTTCCCATGGTCACAGCATCCGTCCGGCCATAGACTAGTCAAAGACGAAACTATAAGAGCGATGACACCGGGGCTTGGAGCCTGTGATCAAGCTTTGATCCAGAGATGGATTTTCTACTCTTCTAAAACAGCAGACATATGCTCCATCTGAGGGCTTGGCAGGGGGATAAACTCAGGCTAAGCACACATGATTTGATGCTGGCGATGACGTTTTGGCTTAGTATGAGAATTTACCACTAACGCCCCACCTAATTTTCCATATACAGTCAATAGTGCACTCCTCACAGGGAGAAATACTGAGCTCTAACCAGAACATAAAATCTCACCCCACCCCTGAGCAGCCATTTTGTATCTCCCCATTGTGAACAATGCCCCTGTGGCTGCAGCTACACCAGTCTGGAGAGAGTGGAGAGCTGAGACTGAACCAGAGTCTCATTACACACAGGCGCAACCTGATCCCTCCCCAGAGAACCAGCAGCCCCCCTCACCGCTGTACCAGTGCAGCCCGGGCTGGGCTTGCCACACACACACACACACACACACACACACACACACACACACACACACACACACACACACACACACACACACACACACACACACACACACACACACACACACACACACACACACACACACACACACACACACACACACACACACACACACACAGTCAGACAAAGGACAGGCCTCACCATCTGTAAGGCTACTGGACCTCAGCAGGAAGGATACCAATATAGAAAAAAACTAAAATAGAGTCAAGGGCCACACCTGCCCTTGTTTTATAGATTCAAAAGTGAATCAGTGAAAATGAAGGAAGAAAAAGACTGAGAGAAAAAAGAAAAAGAGAGGGTGGGGCTAATGTTGAACCCTGGTCGGGAGCAATGATGACGACATCCACAAGTACATTCACTATGGGCCTCTGATTGCATCCAATTGCCATCAGGCATAATTAGACTTAATAGCTATAGGCCCAGCTGCAGTGCTTCACAATACTCTCTCTGGGCCCTAGTGTATTGGGTAGCAGGTGTGGCCAGGCCCATAAGACCCTAGTAAACACAGTAGAGAGACGGAGGAGTGGGGCTGGGTCAATTTCATAAAGGAAGAAGATAATTAACTAAGTGTGTTTGTCTGCTCACTCAGACAGAAGACCAACATCAGTCATATTCAATCTGAAAATGAGAACGATGGAAGTTTGCTTTAAGCATTTGCTTACATTTTTAGCTTTACTGTTACTTACAACTTTAAACACACCAAGTGTATTGAAAGTATTTTTATTAAAAGCCACAAGTAGTTTTTTTTGGTCGTTAGACAGACCCTTAAGGTAACCACAATTTCAGATTTTCTTTTAATTTAAAGCAACAGTAAAGTAAAATACGCTGTATGCATGTATACTCCATGGAGGGGGGGGGGGGAAGTCATGCAATTACAGCAGTTTAAAATCAGGGGAAATCTAATCTGGGTTAAATCAAGTAAGCACAGAAGAATGACATTGGGCCCTTCCAAGTGTTTTGTTCTCTGTGGAGACCATCTTTTATGATAGACGACCATTGGCCCAGTGTTAGATGGGTGCTGCCCGCTAACAGTCTAGTGTTACTCTGAGCCTCCGTGCCAAGCCCTCATCATTGCCTGTGCTTCTGTCTGTACCCATCAGCACCTCACCACAGGCAGGGGGAGCGTCCGCATTCACACCGTGCTGCTATAGTGACCTCATCCTGCACGTATGCCACTGGATCCCACAGTCAGCAAAGCTCTGCCCCAGGCTCCGCTCACCTCACCGAGACTGAGACCGAGCTGCCCAGTCTATGCCACCGCTTCCCTGCCAGTGGAAACTGCTCCAGTGAGGCACAACCTATGCTTTCTGTGCACATGCCCGGACTGAAATTCTCCAACGAGTTTTTATGCTGGACCATTAAATAAAATGAGTGCGACACCCAGGCCTGAGATTGAATTTCTGTGGTTCAGTTAGCGAAGAGAGTGGAAAAACGCTCTGATGCTTAGGAAACCGGGGAAAAAGTGTGTGAGATGAACAGAAATAAAAAAGGTTCCAGTTGATGACGACCGAGATCTGCTTCCATTTTTAATTATACACCGACATCATTCACTTTACTTTGGCAAGAGGCTCCTGAAATTACAGGCCACTGGGATGGCAGTAATAAAGAGCCCAAACAGGCTGTCGTCTTTGGAGCCCCAGGCAAACAAGACACCAGGTCCCCAAACAGCCAATCGGAGCAAACATTAGACAAAACACTGTGAAGTTCAAGAAGTCCAACTTCATCTTGCTTATCATCTTAAACCTCAGGCAGTGCAAAAAAACTGAAATAAGGCACCTCACCACTTACAGTGTGGTCAGACTGAGCCAGAGTAAACCAAGAGCGGCGCACGTCAAATATTTGGAGGAATTATGCGGCTACTTTAACTTCTGCATGAACTGTTACAGCAGAAGATAACATCTCCTCATATCAGAGTAACACTCCATTGAACCCACTTCATCCCCAGTCTTCTCTGGGGGCATGCAGATATACTGTGTGGGTCAGCAGACCACCCATGAGTGATCCTGGCACCTGTGTGACTCTCACTGCCTATCCTAAGCTCCTGCCACATGCTTATTGGACGACTTGTTAGAACAAGGTGTGATTCTGCTGAGGTGGTCTGACTCAGAGCTGGGCTCTGCTCCTGACAACCCCCCTCCTTAGAGACTGATGGCTGACTCTCAGGTGCCAGCTCACCTCCAGAGGCACAGTGTGTGGCCTTTTCAGAGTTTAGACATTGAGACAATGCTGTTTAGACCGAGACAACCAGTTAGCTCAAGCCTAAGCTGTGTAGACACCTGAGATTTGACCCCGGTTTTAAAACTCTGAAGGAAAAACACACTTTGACACTTTGCACGTTCAATGCCTATAAAGATAGAACTCCAGAGCATACAATAAAATTGTTTATGACTGTGGTGCTTCCCCGCTGGCTCCTGGGCCGCTGGGACTGATGGCATAGAGACCTCACCCCCGTCCCTGCCACAGCGCTTCTCCCTTGTGAGCAGCAGGCAGCACAGAGACAGCAGCCCTGTTAAGCCAGGCCTGTATTTTCCTGATGGCTTTAGGGTGTTAAGTCTTTTATGAGGCTCAGGGACTGGGGAGGGTCAGCGGACTCCTGGTGTTACTTTAATTACTGCTCAATGCAGATCCCCTTAGGGTGAGCCCAATCAGGGGGACTACACGGAAATCCCAGCTAGGCTAGAGAGCAGCTCAAGCACTGCAAAGTCATTGCAAATTCCTTCTGGAAAGGTAGAGCACGTCATAGAACACGCACAAAAATGACATTCAGCAGTTTATCATAATTAGGTAGAAATTACATCAATATTAAAAAAAAAATTCACCAAACATGACAAATAATCTAGCCTGAAAATCTGCAACTGGTTTGAACTGAAGGTTGCATACTGATCTATGATGCCGCCTGATCAAGACCAATGGAGGATTAGTTCAGTTGGATGATTCAAATACGACCTAAGTGCACATCAAGCACTGTGATTGTCCTTAGCATCATCTAAAGTGCTTCCAAGATAGATCACATTTGTGTAAAAAAAACAACAACAAAAAACACGATTTATTTAAATGCCCACAGTTGCCTTGACCAGAGCTAAGAGGCCCTTGGCTCAGCGCAACTGCATGTGCAGAGATCTTACTAAGCTAAGTAAATGTTTATCTTTCATTTAATCTGGTTGTTTTACTGCCTGGGTGACCTTTGAAAGCACAGTTTGGTGTGGTAAAATAAACAGGCCCATGTGGAGGACGGCCTAATTCCCGATGAGTCCTGAAGACAGCACATTTCCTTCCCCTCACAGCTCCTACGAGCCATAATAACAACCCTCCGCTTTTCCTGTTTAGATACTCTCACCCCCCTCTCTTACACATACGCTGGATTTGGCGTGAGCCTGCACTATCGTTATGAGAGATCCTGATGACATTCTGCTTTTGGGAGGCGAACATTGAGGCGCAAGTTGAAGCGAGATCTGTTATGGGCAATATAAGCGGAGCGATTGACTGTACACATAAAGGCATCGTCAGAGGAAGAATATGACTTAATAGAAAACATTCTCAATCCATCATCGTGCAAACTATCTATGTTGCAAAAATGCGACTGACTAATACAGTGGCAAGCTGGCCACATGGTTAATTTATCCTAAGGTGACCAGGTGCACGATAGCTGGCTTCTTGGGACAGAATTCATTTGATATCGGATATTGTATTATTTTATGGGTGCAGTTATTTTGATATATTGTTCAACTGCCCATCAAGACAACGTCAAGACCAACTGCAAAATAAAAATTGGTTTCTTGCCTTTAGATTGGATAATAGCACTTCACTAAAATGTCCCTTTTGGTTGATATAATGCTTGCTTTTGAAACAAACTGGCAATTTGAACACGGGAGTACCCAAGAGGTCTATTCATACTCATTAGCATATTAAAATGACTAATTGGGGCAGGGGAGAGGGTGTGTGCTTGTGCTTGTGCTTGTGCATGTGCGCTCCGTTTCTCATTGCTCAGGATGTACAAAGGAAAGGGGCGCACGGTTTCATAAATCTGAATTGACATGCATCTGAGGATAGCGATACTTCTCCATTTCCAGTGAAGGCGTTGAGGCAAATCACTGCTTGTAATAAGACAAGTACCTAAAGAGTCAGTCTGCAGTCTATTTCATGCAAGTGATGAAACATTTACAAATTATGACATCTCAGATACAGCTGATCCATTTGGGCGGTATTATCTTACATGAGAGCCACTCCACACGCAAAGGCACAACCAGATGGTCGAACTGGGGGGGGGGGGGGGGGGGGGGATTAAGATCAACTCATGAAGAGTTCTGAAAAAAGCTAGCACTGACAGGCACTTCATGAACTCTCAAAGAGGACCCAATTAAAAAGGGACCTTAATCTCTGAGGTTCTCGCTTACCGAGAGACGGGATACCGAGAGGCGGCCAAGGCTCCATTCAGGCCAGCCTCAGTGCTATTCCCTCATCTTAGAATGTTCTAAAAGTTAACCAAAGTCAGCTGAACACATGAGAATGAATGGGTGGGCATGGATGAGTGATTTTGAAGGGAAGACGTCTAGCTCTCTCTCGTTTTCTCTCTCTCTCTCTCTCTCTCTCTCTTTCCCTCTCCCGTTTTGCTTGAGTCGCTAATACTTGCTGAGCCAGCTCAGCAGTGGGCCTGAACAGATCATCGTTGTCTGTTGATCCAGCTTGGCATCTTTGGAACCATTCTGAGAAGATGATTACATAGAGCTCAAATCTGCTCAGTTTCTGCCCTGTAACAAACAGTGGAGCATGGAGACAAGTGGTTTTACACCACACGCAGAGAGCAATGGTGATGTAATGGTTCATTCGATAGATGGTTCAGTTTGGGAGCCATGGTTTGCATCACTGTTTAACTTTGGAACTAAATTAAGTGCAGGGTTTTCCATTCTTTGCCATCACAATGTAGTTTATACATTTAACATGGGAATATGACACTGAAATGCAGACACCTCATTATGCATTGACCTGGGACATTATTACACAACACATACACCTTCCTCTATAAATGAACAGTCCTATTGGATTTACTGTTCAGGTTCATAATTCAGATTGTAATAAGTTATTTTTAAAAGGACTGATTAGTTATTTTCCTTACATAACTAGTCAAGACACTTTCCTCTAAACACAATGGTACACAGCACACACTATGAACTGAAGCACAGGCTTCAATGCCACATTTTTCAATTTCAGTCTAAATCCATCCAATCCCTACCAAGCATATTTCATTCAGATACAGTGAGTAAGACACGGGCCAATAACAGCACATACTGAAACCTGCTGAGAAAGTGTCCCTTTAATTTTAACGGCCTTGAGCATTTACAGTTTTCCAACATGTTGCCTTTGGAGTGTTTACGGAGGTGATGACTGCAATATGGAATAACTTTATATTAGTTGGCTGTTGGCTTAAATACTGCACTCTGTCCCTGGCCAGAGGAATGTGAGGTCCCAGTGGGTCTGTAAGTCCAGATCCCTGGTTATCATTCCATCCGCAGCTGAATGTTCAGCTTCTCAGACATTATGGCCAAAGCAGCTGCCCTGGAAGGGCCCCCACTGGCTTCAGATCATACATTTTGTGTGTGTGTGAGGGAGGGGGGGGGGGGGGGAGGGATGATGATGAACATTAGCCAAAAAAGTAGAAATGTCTGAACACAACAAGATGGGGATGGCAACAGCTTGAGGGACACCCCTTTGAAGGAGACCAACTGAATATATCGTGGGATCGGGAATATCCAGGCAAAAAGAATGGAAAGCAGAAAATAAAAATAAAATCTTCCTCAAACGTGTTCCAAAAGAAAGGGGAAAAGCGCTGTCTGAATATATCTGCCTGGACAGATGGAAAGGGTGGGGAGTGAACTGGACTGTAGAGCTGCATGGAGGCCTTGGCCAGGTAGCAGACTGTGGAATTCTGGCCCGGCGCTTCACAAAATGCTCTGCTCGTGTCTCTGTAGGACTGGCCGGGACCAGGCTACTGGTGTCCCACAATGCTGGTGTGTCCACTTGATTGCCACAGCGAGTGCTGGCTAATTGAACAAAGCAGATTCCTTTGTTTGACACAGGCAGACTGGCCAGCCGGCTGGCAGTGCTGTCTGGAGACAGATGGCCACTTACTCCCGTGTGGCAGGGGACGGACAGAGGCCAAAAGTCCTGCCCCTCCCCCCGTGCTGCATGCGGTCTCTGAGGGAGGAGGGGGTCTGTGGTTGGATCCTCTCAGACCGTGGGGCCCATTACTGGTGATTACTTCACTGCCCAAGCCAGAGTAGAGGGGCTTACGTGGCACAGACAGTAAGTAAACAGATGTAAAAGCATGACTACAGCATTTGAGCATTTGTATCAGATGCCATTTTGGCATCTACATAGTGCAGCATTTCATAACTCTGCCTTCTTTCAGGACACAGACGTGTATTGGGGGTTGGGTGGTCTTAGCTAGACATGTCCAGATGTTACATTTAGTGTCAACATAAGTCATGTGCAGGGTTGTGCAATGTTAAAGAAAAATAAATCATGCTTTATTTTGTCTGTTGATGTCATGCCTGTCATGTTTATAAAACTGTGTCCTCAAATTCTCTGCAGATGGTAACCAGTAATGCAGACTGTGATTGGCTCTGACATTTCTACTAAAGGATGATTGGTGCATCAAAGACATTGTTCTCCAGGACTCAAAGCTGTACACCCATCCCTCTCAGTGGCAGTGGCCTGAGACTTACATGTGGGGGCTGAGCTCATAGAAATTCCTGTTGCGGTACTCCTCCACCTTCTCTGCTGTGTAGATGGGGAGGTGCTTGTAGGGGTTCAGGGAGATAACCACACTGCCAATATAGGTCTGCAGAGAGAGAGAGAGAGAGACAGGGAGAAAAGGAATGAGAAAAGTTTACAGTGAATACAGTGCATAAATAGACATCTTTCCACACCTACTCGGCTGGCAACAATATAAAGTGCACCTGCTTCTAATGCATTCTCTGAAACATGCGGTCATGGTGGTGTGACATAAATTGATCTGACAATCCCCCCGTTTGCAATCTGTAGCCACAGAGAATCACCACAAGTTCCACAAACAATCACACGACAGCCCCCCCAGCCTCCACACCCCACCCATGGGGCAACAGCTGCGTGCTGAGGTGAGCTCAACCCTGCCTTAGTCGGCACTTTCCAGCTGGGAATTCCGGGGGCATTGTTCAGGCATGCGGGGGCCAGAGTGCATGAGGAGACGCAAAAACAAAGGAAAAATGTGAGGAATTCCGACCGGAAAGCTATAGCTATGGAAGGCTGTCCCTGCATTTGGACCATGGAGGTCAGCCAGAACTCAACCTGTGCACCGCGACCACTACCTTTGCTTCCAAAGCTTCAGAGCCGATGCGGGAGTATGACTCCAGTGTTAGAGGCTACTCTGGGCATGTGTTGGGCCTGAGCTGTGAAAAGCTTTATTGAGTAAAGATACATTTTTTATACTGTTTTTTTATAATAGTCCACGCTTTCTCTCTTGAAGTGCCAAAAGCCATCTCTGTTGGTTTTTTACATCTGAGACAATGACCATGCCTTGAAAGCAATATGAGAAGGCATTGCCACCATTTCAAGCTGCTTCACAAAAGCAATCTTTGACCCCATCCGTCTCTCATTGTGTTTGACTGTTGCATAAACCTCTCAACTGGAGGACCAGGCCTTCTCCATGGTAACAGGGCCTGGCCCACTGCCCATTGTCCAAAGTATATGGGAGGTATAATGGAACCTGTTTAAATGCAGAGAACGAAAAACAAACAAAGAGACAGGTTGCCAACTGTACGGCCGGCTCCCTGCATGTTCTCAGGGCATTACGCAGTTGAAAGCGATTTCCTCTTGTTTGGCCATATCCTGAGGGAAACAACAAAACCACACACATACACATACACACACACACACACACACACACACACACACACTCCATAATGGCCAAGTGATTACCCCCTCCTAAACCTGACCGTGTCAGATAGTAGTGGTCACAATTGTGTGAAACAAGCAGTGAAGTGAGGAACACATCCCATCTGGACAACAGAGAAAGAGGCAGGCTTGTGTAAACATGATATCAGTTCATCAGTAGGCTGGGGCTCTTTTATGATGTGCCCATTAACTACACAGAACCAAAGTGCAGATCTGCCAGGGGGCAAAAGACCGTCACTTTGTGGAAGTTTTGGAGGGTATAATCACAACCAATGAGTGCAGTTGTGACGCATCTTTTGAATGAGCACTAATTAAAGCGGCTTCCTTTTGTAAAGTTGATATGAACAATCTCACCGTCATGTCACTGGCATTGGATTTGGTGAACTGATTAGATGAGAGTTCATAGTTTACAATACATGCAATTCCCTACAGTCAAAAAAACCCTTATTAAGTTACTGTGTGAATACCCTATGGTCTAGAACCATTATTAAGTTACTGTGTGAATACTCTGTGGTCTAGAACCATTATTAAGTAATTATGTGAATACCCTATGGTCTAGAACCATTATTAAGTTACTGTGTGAATACCCTATGGTCTAGAACCATTATTAAGTTACTGTGTGAAGTCCAGAAGTAGTCAGAGGACATTTAGCTGACAACCAAATGTATTCGTCATCTGCTGTGTATAAAAAGGTCTACATGAGGTCTACAGAGCATCTTGGTGCTAAAATAAGATCAAAGATTAGCATTAAATTGCTGGTTCTGGCAGATTGAAGGAAAAGCACACAGCTGTGGATAACTATGGTGGTGTGCTCCTCCCAGCATGCTTTAATTAGAGAGCAAGCCTGTATTTCACCTGTCTGCTAGGGACCGCCCAGGTATGAGCTGCTATCACACACACACACCACACAAGCTGGTCTGCAGAAACTAAATAGTTTTCCAGACAAGTCAAGGGAACTCCTCCACACCTAACACAAATTATGGGTTGGGATGGCTAAAGCCTTATTTAACTACAACTCTTATTTGTGTGAGTGAGATATCATCAGTTTTTACAAGGTCTCTGGTTTAACAATATGTTAAGGGACAAGTCTACACTTTCCAGTAAAGGACAGGACAAGTCCTGCTTCATCACTCTGACGTATTATTACATTGCCCTGGAACTATTTTTAACATGCTGCAATTCTGGGAGTATGGCCCAGAATTATGGATGGGAGTAAGACGCTAAATTATTTCAAACTCTATTTTGAGGCAACTATCTTTACTGCTACCATGCCATTGCTGTTATCTTAGTAACATACTGAATGGAAAGAACTTTCTGAATAGCTCTAAGCTGTTACAAAATGTAACTGTAAACAAGAAAAAAAAAAACTGTCTGCTGCATGATCATTTTTTTCAAACTGCCACTACCACTTATGATGTCATGGCAATGAAGATATATGACACGAGTTAGACAGAGCCGGGTACTGCACTAAATAACCAGACGAGTCGTGAGTTCTGGATTCTATAAGGGCCAAGTGGAGGGGGCGATCCACAGGCTACCGCAAATGACATCATCCCCAGGCGTCTGCCTTATTAAGCTCAGAGGAAAGTGCGCTCTCCAAAGATGAGGCCTGGGCAACGGACCGACCGAGCAGAGTGGAGTCTGGGAGCACACGAGCGCCTGAGGACAGACTGAGGGCGATCATTTTCTCCCTGCGGAAAGGGCGGAGGCAGAGCGGGGTGGAGAGCTGGTCGCGGGCCGAGTCACTGCCTCATCCTCCAGAGCAACGCTGGATCTTCCACCTCATTTGAAACATCATGCACATTCCTGGGTGACCTGATTTATTGAACGGTTTTCTGCGCGGTCCGCTTCGCATGCCACAGCCCCGCGAGAGGACTTGAATGAGCGTAAGAAAACAGCGAGGGACAATGAAACGTCAGGGAATTATGCTTTTATTTTTTGACTGACTGATGACTCTCTTTTGCGAACAAGAATGTTCTGTAAACATGACTAGACAAAGGGGTTCTAAATTTAGTGGGACAAGACCTAGTGGACGACTGCATGAGACAGACCAGACAAGGAAACAAATGATGGATGAATACTTTGCTGTTTAAAGTCAAATCTAAAATCTTCAATAATCTGTCTTGGGCATATTTCTCAAAGACAGGTTTATGTTGGTTGCAACACTATATTACAGGTCAGTTTTCACTGGGGTTCTAGTCTGGAAACGCTCAACTTAGACTAGATCAATCTTTCAGACTTTCAGTGAACTATGGGGAGTGGTTGTTTCAGGCCTTTCTGATGCTATTCCAACAATCACAGAGACACCAACATAAACTGAATACATGAAGGGTGAGTGAAGGGTGTCAGGTTCACAGCAAACAGTGAAACTTGAAGCCTGGATACACAAGGTAGTTCATTGGCACTGAGGCATTGTGAAAAGGTCTGTGTGACTTACATAGATCTCATTGTGGTCGAAGCGCTTCCGCAAGTTCTCCAAGAAGGAGTCTTCTGTGAGGGGTTCCAGGAGGACGCTGTCCCCCACCCCTATCATGTTGTCGAGAAGTGACGTCTTCACCTCCATCTTGGACATAATCCCCCCCCTGCAGAGAGAAGAACAAAATACCAAGATCAGCTACTTGTGTTCTCTGGTATGGCTAGCCTGACACTCATTTACTCCTAGACATCCATACCTTTATTCCAGCAAACTGAAACCCATAAGCAACAGTGCATTCATCCTTGAGGTTTCATTCCCAGAAGAACTCTGATCAACCAAAAGCGTACAGCTCTAAACATAGGCAACTCAAATAAACTCTGGTGGCTGTATTTGCTCAGTGCTGGTTCTGAGCAAAGGGAACGGTTTGGATCGGCCTTGTCAAATCTGCTCAGAGCACCACGGACATAAGAAATTCCTTAAGGCATTACGTAATGGAAGAAGCCTGCTCTTGACCTTGGCTTACTTCCTTGGCTTCCACGAGTTCACTCCTCAATGTGAACTTTTCTTTACCCACTTCAGTCAGTCGACTGAAAATACATAAAGCTTTTGTATTTGATTCAATTGCTGATGTTTGCCATGACATCTGATACCCTCTACTTAAATTTGAATTTGTTTGTGCAAGAGACTGAGACCTAAAAGGGTATGGTTAAAGGACAGCGGGCAGGACACAAAGACACTGCTGGTGGTGGCACATTTTCCCCCACTTCGCACGTCTCCGTTGGGCACTAATCCAGGAGCTATAGCCTCACAGATAAAAGGAGGCCTCGGCCACATTCACAGCCCTGATACAGGGCTTTACTGAACCCCAAAGCTCTTGTGCACTGTTAAAACAGTGGGGCCAGCCCGATGTGACATGTTCAATCCCTATTGTCAACCTCTACCTCCCTATCCTCCCCTTCTACAGTACATCAGCAGAAAACCACCAGAACAGACCGCTGTACTCTCCACTGGTGGAATGACATCAGGCCAACTTGTAAACAAACTGGCTATATAATAGACAAACATCTCAGACAAAGCTCCCCTACCGAAGCTGTGCAAAACAACAAAGTTCCCAACAGACAAGCATTTACACACAAAGCCATCACAACTTGGCTGAGATTCAAGGATTACACCACAAGATCAGTAGGGGAGGAGGTTGGAATCCTGGTGTATGGGGTTCAGAGCAGAGTCACTGACACAACAGTCCATGACAGCACCCAGCTGTACCACTAAGGTGCTGAGATGCCTCCAGCCCATGACATCAGAATGCTGATTACCCCCAACAAAAGATAACATGGCTCATCTTAATCCTGAACAAGCAGCAACATGATATCACTCAAACAGAAGAAGAAACCTCTCCCAGAGTGATTTGACCAAAGCTGTTATGTAATCGATAACTTAGAAGTCTGCTCTATTTGTATCGTCTATCCTTCTACACTGAATCCTGAACCACTGCCTTTAATGTACTTCGATTACATTGCTAAAGATGGCATGTCACAAATTAACTCAGATGTCCAATGCAAGACAGTGCACCACCTGCAGATCTGCATGTCAGTTTTCAAATGAGTCTACAATTAATTATTTGTTCATTATTAATCTGTTGAAGGACTAATCCTTCTACCATTATGTCCTTGAGTATGATTTGAAGAGATTTATCCGTCATCACTGATGTTTTGCAATGTTAACTAATGCCTTGCCACTTCTCTCAGCGATGTTAGCAAGAACCTGACCCGTGCTCCTGGCTCCTCTCTATAGCGCTACTGTACTAGACAGTGTGAGGAGGATTTAATTTCATGGTGCTCCCATGCTGTAAAAACCCTCAAATAAGCCCCCCCCCCCCGCTCTACAAATTCCAAATGTGACAGGGGAAAACACTGGCTCCTAAGTCCACCTCCCATGTCGAGGAAACAATTCCAAGGCCTGTTTTCTATGGTGCATGGCAACCTTCAGAGTGCTGTCAAGAGGCAAATTCCTCTCTATCCCTTTCCCAGCGGTTCTTCAGCTCAGCTGTCCTGGAGGATTCTACATAATGTGCAGATCAATCCAGTTGGCTGGAGGTAGTGCACAGTTTTCACTGTCCAGCTCCATTTCATGATTCCCTGCACCAGAGAACCACTGCTTAAAGATGAAGCCCTCAACTAAATGTGGCCTAGGCTTTGACAGCTCCTTTTCACTAATCTGCTTCTGTTTCAGTGGTTCTTTCAACTCAGCCAAGTGAGGACAATCAGAGAAAAAAAATCCAGAATCATGTTCAGGTTTGGACCAATACACATCTATTCACAAGTTGGTTTTACAACTAGCAGGCAGATTGCAAATATACTAATTATACTAATATACTAATTTGCCTTTTAACAGCAAAGCTGGATACCAAGTCATGTTGGCGTTGTATCCAACTCCACGCTTATGCAAAGAACTCAGAGTATGCGGCCCTGATCCGTGTGAGGAAGAGCTGGTTGGATGACAGCAAAGGCTGCAGCAGCATCAGAAAGTGTGACCAATCTTCCAGCACCCTTGTCTCAAACACACCAGGGAGAAAGAGTTAAAATAACTGGATAAAGTCCTCCATATGATTAAGGGGAGTGGACCATAGAAAAAGAAATGATTCCGCATTACTCAGGATAAACAAGTGTAAGCGCTGTGTCCAACCCTAACTCTAACCCTAAGTTACTCAAAGCAGGAGCGCAACCCCCAAACAGTTCAACCAACATTATGCCTTCAGCTGCTGGAACTGGCTTCACTGGCACCTCCAACCCAGGGTAGACAACCTCAGCAACACTGGGGTAATTTACCATTGATCACCACATGCATATAAATAATAATCTAACACTGGATGTGCCAACATGGGTGAAAAATGAAACTGAATGATACATGCTGATATCAATCTAACTACTGTAATCTGGTACATGCTCACCTCAATCATTGCACTGAGGACCTAGATGATCACATGCTAACAGAATGAGTTTCTCATCTTACTTGACACTATAAGTTCAGCACATAAGAACAGACCATATGATGACTCTTGCCTATGGGTTGTGCCTATGAGCAGCTGACATTCATGATGTTATTGGCAACAGTTCACATCTTGTTCTCTTCTATTAATTAAATGTACAACATTAAAGTGTAGTAACATAGACAGGTATGCCTAAATAATAATTCCCCTGATTATCACTACAGAGCCATTTTTTTAAATTTGAAAACAAATGACTTCTCCCCACGCACAGAGAAGATTAATGATGAACACATAGCGGGCATGCCCCGTGGTCACGTCACACAGCATTACGTGACAGCATTACAATATGGAACTTTTTCACCTTCAGAGCCTGCCACTGCCCCTCGACTTTGGTGCACAGGCAGCTAAAGAAATGTATAATTTAGATTTCCTGGAATGGTGCCACGTATGATTTTCCATCACACTCGTAAAAGAGAGTTCTAAGGCAGGACACACTCCAAAACACAAGAGTGGCCTCTTACTCCAGGGCCGTGTAGGAATAAAACACACTGTATAGCACTGTATGTAATGGTGTGGGGTCAGAGTTCACAGAACAATCTGATCCAAATGATTTCCGTTTCTGCCTTACACCAGAGAATGGATTTAGCTTCAGGATAATGTTTTGGTATTAAAGTCTAAATGCAACAAATACAAATACACAACAGTAACCCATAACTGCTGCCTCACGTGCAAAGCAGGGTTATAAAGCACGCAACATTCTGCCTTTGCTGTGCATGACAGTGAAAAAATAATGACATTAAAGTCCATTATAGGATGTAATTATGTGCAAATCCCCATGCGCAGAGCCAAGCTGGCTGCACATGGCTAAATGACAACACCACAACTCGTGGGCATTAAGAGGAGTCTGGATAGAGTAGCAGGACAGGGGCTTCAGACAGTTACAGCCCAGTTTTTTTTTTTCAGGATCTTGGGGCTTGGCTCAGCCTGAAGCGCTGAGACACTGCATGTCTGAGTGCCAAGGTAAACCCCTGGGAGATGGACTTTTCCACAGCACAGTGTGAGCTCAGCTTGGCTTGACTTATGGACCTTGGACCTTGGAAAAATCCCTTGCCACTAAACTCACATTGCTCTAGTCATGTAAGTGAGGAAGACAATGGGACAGGAGCAAAGCTACGGGGGTTGGAGGGGGCTCACCTCACGTGCTTTTGGCACCTTTCATCTGTGATTAGAAATTGTGGGAATAAATATACATAATACAAATGTATTGTATTTGCCAAATCTCAAAACATTGAAAAGCAGAGCATTCACTTTGTTTGACTGCAGACACATTCCTTGTCGTTTATACCAGGCAAAAACTGAACTGAAGTTCACCAAACTGTCCCCATAATATGTGAAAAATTCTAATGGCAAAAAGTCAGACACTAACTCCTGCATTCCTTCACAGCGATACAATCTTAAAGGCTGTGTGTACACCAGGTCAAACACATTGACATTTAAAAGGGCACAGGCAGTCTGCCCACCTCAGTTTTAACATCACAGACTAGTGTAATCATATGGTCACTTAAGAGTTAGGATGACAGCTTTTGCATTTGTAGCCTGACATCTGTCCAACATCATTGTGATAAACGGATCTCACCTGGATTGCCTGTCTGCCTGGAGGTACAGTACAAAGATGGATCAGTTTGGGATTCGCTGTTCACCTCCACATATTTAGAAGATTTACAGTTTGCTTTGAAAGGCTTGCTCTTGTTAACGTACTTGACAATATGTCAGTCCCAAGAATGCAGGAGACAGTACACAGCCACAAAAATGCAAGACACAACCTGACATATCAGACTAAAAACTCCACACTTGAGCACATTTTGGGGGCACTGGGTTAATCCCTGCACACCCCTTGCTCCTCCTGGTACAGGGCCTATGTTTACAGTGACTGTTGGCCATCCATGGGCTTACCCATTACTCACCCCTATGGAGCTAAATCCCCCCCCCCCCCCCCCCCAGCCCAGCCCAGCCCAGCCCAGCCCAGCCCAGCCCCCACAGACACACTCCCGGCCCCTCCCGGTGTCGGACGAGAGCAATGATGTGTGGTGTGCACTACTCTCCGTGACAAGCTCACCAGGAGGGCCGTCTCACTTAGCATTGCCAGGCTGTTTTGCCAGACGTCTTGGGACCTTAGTGACCATTCCTGGAGGCAGATGTGCATTTTGAATGCATAAGGGGAGAGTTGGTGGGTGTGCTGTGATAGGCTGTGCTTGTGAACATGATCGTGCACGGTAACCACTTGGGAGATATGACATGGAAGACTTTTTTTTAATTTTTTTATTGTGTCATGTTTTCATGTAAAGGTTCCTTTGTGCTTCTAGAGTGAATACAAGCTGTGTCAGTGTTGAAATGGGAAATATAATGAAAGAAAATGTGCACACTTGCAATTTTGTGGTGGCAAAAATAAGCCCAACTGGTTGGACGAACAATTCAGCCAGATATTACCACAGAATGTACCTGATGTAGCAACTATGGAGTTACCCAATTAAGTGTGCCATAGGCAATGGAGCGTCCAAATTGGAAAAGGAGAAAATTTCAAAGAATACTGACTACATCTGTGTGTACCTTCTGGATGTACGTGCATCGTGGGCTTTATAAGTGCTTTTGCACAGAGCGAGCCATCCTCGTGTGCAGCCTGTAGTGGGCGTTGGGTGGGCACACTGATGGATGTGCCCAGAGCGTGATGCAACCCACACTGGCCCACGTTGCCTATGCAGAGCACTCCACTAGAAACACAATGCCCTATGCGCTCCTGTGTTCTTCTACCTCCTCACAATGAATGGCTTCTCTAATGGGGAACACTTTTGATCACGAACACATCTAACAGTTCCATACCCACAGCACAAGATACATTTGAGGAGATGGTTGTTGTGCAGTTTGACACAACATGGGAGGGGATAGGACTTCACAATGTTTTGATACTCAGAAAGGTCGGGCAAGGCAAAGACGTCTAATACTAGATTTGTGGAGTTCTATTACTGGAAGAAGAATGTCGGTCATGTTTACTTCTAATTTCACATCCAGAAATGGAGGTGTGAAAGAGAGGATAAACATATTCTTCATTGCTCAGGGTAAGAGCTAACGTATTTAGAAATGCCAAAAAATATTTGATACGGTCATAGAAACAACAAAATACTTTCCTCAAACAGATCCTAGTTCAGTCCACAAAGAGCCAACCTTGTCACCCCCACTCAGCATGTGAGCAGAGCTCGTTCATAAGCTGACTGATGATAATACCATATGCAACTTCTTGACATCCTAGGCTGTGATTTTAAAATGCTGAAAATCACTTCTGACTCATCTTCCTCCTCAGCCTACAGAACAAAACTGTGAACAGCAGTCTCGCCAAGCATATTTTGTGAAATTAAATCAGCCATACATTTAGACAATTCCTACTGCACTACTGAGACCAAAACTGTCGCTTTGAATGTCTGAATGTTTGAATGTTTGTACTACTACCCCTTCCATACTTTTGTGTGAAAGTGCAAATGTAAGTGAAAAGCAATTGAGAAAAAGATTCCTTCTCAAGTCAAAAATCTGTTATCTGCTGATGTTGGAGATCAGATATTTCATAAAAATAAAAACATTAATTTTACTTCAGTATTAACATTGTACCCTTTCAATGCCTGCCATAGACTGTGGCTTAATGACAGTGTGGCACTATAGTGGAGTGGCTACCTTTGAAACTATGCAAACACTCAGGCGGTTGCACAGGTGGACTTTCCCCAGCCTATTGGGCAAGCTGAGACAGACAATGTTTCCAAAAAATCAACATCACCCCTATGCTTTGCTTTGAGCACACTTGATAACACCCATGCAATTCAGTACATGCCTTGTCATTCAGATAAATGCAGAGAAATATATGGGAAGAGAAAATCATTAAATATGCATGCCTAACCCAATTTGTGTGTTTCTTGTGCGTGTACTTTACTGAGTAGAGTTTCCCTTGCATCAAAGTCCCTGTGGCAAGGAAAAGCAGACATGTTCTTGCCTGAACAACCCATACTCTCCTGGGAAAGGATGGGCTACACGGCAATCAAGCCAGTCGCTCCTGACCTAGGGTACGCAAAATGTGCTTCCAAAAGCGAGCAAGGCTATTGAGGTGCGGCGAAATTCAAATGCATTCTACATAAACAAGCCCTTTCCATTTAAACCACATTAGCCGCAGTTCTATGTTGGATGCAAATTGGGTCATATTTCCCTGGAGAAAAATATTCAAATGCTACCCGTATCTTTTCCCATGACTGACACACGGGCGCCTAAGTTGGGAAAAGTAGACTAATCTGTAGTACATTTCGAATTAAATATTTCTTATCCAGTAACATTTTAGTAATGTCTTTCCTGTCTTCATGAGTACTTAAGTTTAACAATGCGTTTTCCCGGTAACGGCAAAAGTGAGGCGAGTTGCCTCGTCCCAGTGACTGCTACATCTTTATCAGGCTACAGCTCTTTCCAAACAGAAGTCTACAGTCCGAGCCCGTTAAAGAGCATGTTAGACTAACTGGCATCTCGGATGGCACTCGGAGACATAACGTTACACATTAATACATTTTTGTTGTAACTTTGAAGTCTGACTGTTGATAAAACTGCAACAACATAGCAGTAGCCTATACCAACTTTAGGTTGGGTATTTCCACTTGTGTGTCCTCCTACGTATTCCGTTATGGTTATACACAATGAAAGCACATGTGCATCTTGCTTGTTCGTCTGTTGATTTGTCAGTTTATGTCTTGCTCAACACTCATAAAACGACACGTATGGTCAGCAATATCATACAAGATAGGACACGATTGTCCGTTCTCTTCGAAACAACGGTAGGGTAGCCAACTAACTTAGTTGTATAAAGGGAATTGCAGTAGATAGGCTACCTTTGTTACACTTGTGTATAAAGGTCGTGCAGGCTAGTAGGCTATTGATAATCAGAGATTAAGTGTTGCCTGATTGTAGGCATCGATGTAGCCTACTGCAGAAAGCCATACGCTTGTCACCGCGTGGATTTAGTAAAGTTTCCACTGAATTGTTTAGAAACGCTTGCCTCAGACAAAGAAGTTTCTCTGTTAGGCTATGTGATCCAGATGTAGCACAGATCGGTATAAAGTCCCTGTTTATTTACTGTACCCTACCTAACTGAGGT